>NW_012116289.1:3883766-3890020 GCF_000951035.1 Colobus angolensis palliatus | reverse complement strand
CAAAAAAAAAAAACAAAAAACAATGTAGGGAAAATACAGTGGGCTCACGAATTCCATGTTCTTAGAACCTGTGACAACATCCCTTCACAGGAGTTTATAACCAGGACCTTTCTCCTTAGGCCCCAGCCTGCTGCTAGGAGGCAGGGACTTGCTCATTTCCCCCAGAGGGGTGTCCCCACAATGCTGCCCACCCCCAATGAGTTCTACAGTTCCAATTCTCTTCTCTCCAGCTCCCAACAAAAATGAAACTGATCAGTCTCATAATTAACTCAGAATTCTCTCCCCACCCTGTACCTGCTTTAGGCTCTGACCCATGGAGCATTTCCGCCAGCTTTGGTAGTTTATCTATTTAGCTCCCAGGTTAAAATCCAGACCTTTCTTCTGGATGCAATAATTACATCAGTCTTGAAATAAGCCGTCCCTAATCATGGACCCAAACAGTGTTCAAATGTGGCCATAGCTCATTCTGCTGAACATCTGCTAATTCCGATTTTTTCCTAATTGCCAACAATGCAATGAATATCTGGAAAGCTAAATCTCACACATGCATGACATCCTTTCAAACTTCTGCTGGCACTCATCCAGGACTTAACTAAATACCAGATTCTCCCCAACTTCATCCCTTCTATATGGTGAGAGAAATAAGGAAATAAATGTAAACTGCAACAGTGTTAACAGCAAGGTAATAAACTGTGCTTCCAGGGAAAAGCTTCCCAAAGAACTGGTAATTATGCTGAGATCTGATGAGTCATTAGTGCTAGTGAGGCAGAAAAGGAAGAAACTGTGTGTTTGCAGCAAAAAGAACAGCAATTTAAAAACTCCGGGGCTGGAAGGTGCTGGAGTTAGAGCAGCCTAGCTAAAACAGGAATTAAGGGGGAGCTCAAACTGACAGGAAGCGAGGGCACAACCTTTCAGGATTTTGTAAGCCATGTTCATTATTAGTCTGATTTGTATTCTAGGAGTAACAGGATGACACTGAATGATTCTGTGCACATTTTGAAAATCTGATACTTGCTGGAATGGCTATACTCTATTTTAAATTCCCCTACAGTTTCACCAACACTGAATATCATCTTACGAATTTGGTAGTTTTAACTACTAGATACTTTTTTTCAACTTTATTACCCATTTCCTATTGGAGTGCTTTTTCTTCTTCTTTTACTGGATACAAATTTTTTTTTACTGGACTGAATTTAAGACTTCATTTATGACCTTTTCTATCTTTTTTGCTCTAATTATTTGCCTTTAAATTACTTATGTCAAAACATTATATTCTTAGCAACCTTTAAAGATTCTGCCATAAAAGTGTCCTCTGACTCCAATGTTATATATTCACCTATATGTTCTTAGCATTCTCACGATTTGATTGTTCATATTCAATCATGATGTCTTGACATTTATAAATAGAAAACTAACTTTACTTTTCAAATGGTTAACTAACCAGTCATCCCTGATAATTCACTTTTATCATTGTAAGTAAACAAATCAGAAAATAATTTATTGATGTTTTCTTAATCTTCTCTGTTATCTAATCATATACATAATTTTTTTTTCCTGGGCCAGTACCACACTCATAATTTTATAATGCATTTCATGTGAGATAAAGTTCTCCCGCCCATATTTGTTTTATTTAGCTATCCCATAAGAAACTTACTGCCTTCTCATGATACATTAACTTGGCTTTCACAGGGATTTTTAAACAAACTAATGAGGTTTCAGACAATCTAACTAGGAGATATCCATCTGGGATGAAAAGAGGTGTAAATGACTTTTAAGACTTCAGCAACCCTTCCAAACAACTACTAAAATTTATATAATTTTTGCATGTAATGGGTGAAGAGTTTGAACAAATATCCCATAAAACTGTTTACCATAATTGACTTTTTATTTAAAAAATTACACTGAGCAATTTCCAGCATATCTTTTTTTTATAAAAGTACTGCCTATATCAAACATTTTATATCACGTTAATTCCATTGAAGAGCTGCCTTTTTCTGTTAAGGTACTGATTCCAATTGATGGGATACATGCCCTTAAAATAGAAAGTTTCCATTATTTATTCAAAGGTCAAAATTAAGATTATTGGCAAGTTTATTGCTTTATGGCTGGGCAAGATGCTACTAGCACATTTTAGGTAAATAATATTCTTTATTAAAAACTATGAGGTCATTCTGTTTAAAACTTTCAAGATAATTCACAGAAAATAGATATATTTATTCAAATTAAACATTAAAGGGCCAGGCTACTAGCTATAGACATTTATATGTGAAGCAGCTCTTTTTTTTTTTTTTGAGACTGAGTCTCACTCTGTCACCCAGGCTGGAGTGCAGTGGCCCAATCTCAGCTCACTGCAACATCTGCCTCCTGGGTTCAAGCAATCCTCCTGCCTCAGGCTCCCAAGTAGCTGGGATTACAGGCGCGTGCCACCACACCTGGCTAATTTTTTTTGTATTTTTAGTAGAGACGGGGTTTCGCCATGTTTGCCAGGCTGGTGTCGAACTCCTGACCTCAAGTAATCCACCCGCCTCGGCCTCCCAAAGTGCTGGCATTACAGACGTGAGCCACGGTGCCCGGCCAGTGAAGCAGCTCTTTAAAGAAATAAGACATGAAAGTAGGTCTGTCCTGGTATACTACACATAATTGAAATGAATAACACCTGGAAGACCAATATTGTTACGCTATGTTCTGTTAGGATCTTAAAAAAAAAATTCAGACATTTAGTAGTCCATTTGTGCTTAAAATATTCATATGCATGAGAAGCCTAAAGAAAAAAAACACCTCTGTACATGATGATCAAAAGAAAGTTATAAATTTTTTTGAAATTGCACTGTTATTTAAACCACTTTCCTAAAGAGGGTTCAGACCCTCCTTGTAGCTGGCACAGTTTTTCAGGTCAATTGGCAACCTGGGGAGGCCCCTCTGGTATTAGTGAAGTAAAGAAGGTGGTGATGAAAGACCAAGCTGAAGCCACTAATCCAGGCCTTTGAATTGCACTGGCATCTTCACCTGCATCTTCTCCACTCTCGTCTTCAAGCCCATCATCCATAAGACGCTCCTTTCAAGCAAAACAAGAAACATACTCCTCAGTGATGTGAACGAGCATTAGCTCATAATAGAAGACAGTTAAATTCTTTGTAGAACAAAGGAATATGAAGTGGTACATATGTGGTCATTAGAAATCTTTAAGGCCAAAATTGGTAAATTCCTCAGTGTTCCAGTTTAAAGGGGACAACTGCCAATGCAATACAATAAATTCTTACCATGTGTATAATTTTATTTCTAGACTATTTTCAAGAAAAAAAGTTACTTCTTCCCATTTAGTTATAATATATGACTGATTTGGTATTATATTCTAAGCTCTCCCAAATGAAACCATCACAATTTATATGTTAGCTTTCTTTCACATACCACTTCACAAATACTTATGGAACATCCAATCTTCTTTCATCACACTGGTCCCATACAGTGCTGGGAAAATCTCAGTAACTTAAGTATACAAAAGCTTCAATCACATACCATTTCTTCAAGTTCCAAGTTGTTTGCATTTTGCCCATCATTGTTAACTTCAGCATTATTGTTGGGAGCCTGTTGATGACCTCCTTCTTGCCTAAAAGGAAACCATCCAGCTTGGTGTCTGTTCAATAAAATAAAGAGAAAATAAAATAAGTCACAGTTGTTTTGATTTGTAACACTATAAAATGTTATTAGTGTCCTATAAGAGAAAAATGATTAGAACTATAATAAATAAAAAGACCAAATCTCCCACTTCAGGACAGGGAACCACCCTTCTCAAAGCAATGACAGCAAAACAAAACCAACTCAAATCTCTAAGTCTATCATGGACTTCACTGGCTCTATGTTAGTTATTAAAATATATCAGGAATCACAAATCTTTTTTGGTATTTTTCAAAATGAAATACAACTTAGATATCTGTTTGCCCCTTGGAGAGAAGGGAGCAGGGGAAAAACAGTCTACTTATGAAAAAAATCTGGCTGATACCTATAGGACTTACTATTGGTAAGTCTAATGAAAGAGGACAACCTTATGCAGGAGTGCATCATACACTTCTTAAGTTCTAAATAACGGATAGAGTATATCTCACTGAATGAACAATTTTTATAAAACACAGTAAACAAAAAATCTGCTTCTAAATAATTCTGATAAACATTCTCACTCAACAAAACCGGCCCTTGCTTTTGGCATCAAAAACATGCCAGATATCTAAAGTCCAGCATTCAAATTCCTTCACTCAACATTCACAACAGACTACCCTACACCAGATTCTGTGCTGAACAGTTTCAGACATTAAACCACAAAAAGTTAATGAACATCACTCACAAATAAACCAGTAGCATGGCTCCCATTACCATGATAAACCGACTAAAAGAAGAATAGAAGTATACAATGCTAAGGAGAATCGCAGCTCGTGAGAACGTGTACATCCAGTCTAGCCAGTCTCGATTGAAGTCTTCTTCATTTAGTACTGGACCTCCCTGTGCATTCATTTGAACATTCTCATTCATGGGTCGATTTTCTTGGGCCACTAGGTTTGGAGCTGGTGGGGGTTCTTCTCCAGGAACATGTGCCAAATTTAGAGGCTGTGAAGTAGTAGGCTGGGTTGGGTTGACATTTGATGTGGCCTGAGCTGAAACTGCAGCTTGACTGAAATAGTCACCAAAATAAATATTAAAAAGAAAAAAAAAAACTTTACCATACCATATTTTTTTAAACTTCTTGGGGAGCTACATGTATTTTTCATAAACCTAATATGGAATATCCCAACTCCTGTACCACATTTCTTAGGTAAGCACAAATTCCAATGGAAAAGTGGAGCCAAGGTTGATGGTAGATGTCACACAGGAAAGGATGTTCTCTCAGCCTGGTAGTGTAAGATGACAGGGGAAAGGCAAAAGATGTGAGAGCAGCCATGTTAACCACTACTCTCTCTTTCAATCAATTACCTTATAAGCTAATGAGATGTCCAAACCTTTTCATGAATGCCCCCTTTTGTTATTCTACATGGGATGAATACTCCCAAACTCACCACCTACCTGTCCCTCAGACCCATGTTTTGAAAGGCTTATCTAAAAATACATACTATTATTACATTGTGTGTCTACTTCCAGTGATAAATGATTTGTATTAGTATCCTAAAATCCTAAATACATCTCAGATAACAACCCTTTCACCCCAATACTGATTTGGAAGAACTCCAACTGGGGACCACTGGTCCTTGTCAAGTTAGAACTAGAATTGTGATTCTGAGGTTTGCTTATAATTTGATTGCTTAAAATTTCCCATTAAAGAGTAAATTTCCCAGAAAAGTGATAATATATCTTGGATTTGCTTTAAATTATCCAACAGAAGGAAGAAAGTTGTAAAATAAGACTCACATGAATTGATAAATGTCAAAGCTGGGTGATAGGTACACACAGATTCCTTTTACTACTCTACCTTGTTATGTTTTTTAATTTTTCTACAATAAGAAGTTAACAATCAAGAGAGCACAGGAAAGTTGAATAAATGGTTCCCAGGCTACAAAATCCTATTTAAGCCAGTATGCTAATACCTTGTATCTGTATAGGGCTTTTTAGTTTAGAAAACACTTCCTACTTCATGAATACTCTGATACACAGGTGAGTTACTTTATTTTAAAGGGGAGAAACTGAGGCTCTGAAGTTAAATGATCCACATAAGAGTATATGATTTAGCAGCAAGCATAATAAGCTCCCCTTATCTCACACAGTTCTTGTGAGGTTCACAAACGAGACAAGGTGGGGTATTCAGCATCCAGCAAAGTACTGAGCACAAAGCAGTCACTCAAATGATAACCATTACCATGGCAACATGTAAGATACGAATATCCTGCCTGGAGCCAAGGGCTTATGAAAGAGAGCCTTAGGATACAAGGTTCATAAAGCAGCTTAGCTTTATGGGGAAAAGTCTGGAGTAAGGACGAGGATGTAGACTTCACAGTGGGCAAGAGAATCAGAGGATATCTGGATGGCTGCGGGAATGACTGACTTAATTATGTGTTAAGAAATGTAACCTGGCAAACCGGGCATGGTGGCTCATGCCTGTAATCCTGGCACTTTGGGTGGTCGAGGTGGACGGATGGATCACTTGAGGCCAGGAGTTCAAGATCAGCCTGGCCAATGTGGCAAAAGCCCGTCTCTACTAAAAATACAAAAGTTACCCAGGTGTGGTGGCACACATCTGTAATCTCAGCTCCTGGAAGGCTGAGGCATGAGAA
>NW_012116289.1:3876379-3883689 GCF_000951035.1 Colobus angolensis palliatus | reverse complement strand
AAAAAAAAAAAAAAAAGTAACCCAGCAGTAGTATAAGGAAATACAGTAAAAAGACTAAAAGGAGAAAGCTATTAAAGTCAAGTGGACTTAGAATGAGAAAATACCTGGTGAAACACTGGAGGTAGCATATGGGGAAGGACAAAAGCTCTATTAACTCATCTTCATAAAATTCTGCTTTCAGGAGTAACAGAAGCCAGAATCAAAGCTGTTTACGGTTAAGAGCTTGGGTAATAAGAAGAGAGCTAGTATCACTGACAAAGAAGTGAGAAAGGAGAAGGCACTTAAAGAACAAAGGAATCAAATTTTAGATGCACTGAATTTGAGGTAAAGGCTTATTCCCCTATGGAAATCTTCCAACAATAAAGCAGAGACACAGGATGAAGCACAAGAGATGAAGAACCAGGATTCATTCACAGAGAGCTAACAACTAAGGCCATACAAAAAAGAAATCCAAGAGAACTACCCCCACAACTAAATCCCGTCCTCTCTACCGACTATGAGTGCTGAGAAGCATGTAGTAACAAATACATGATGAACTGGGAAAGAAATGTTAATAAAATGAGCTATTAAAGGACACAGAAAGATAAAAAGATACGGAAGACAAAAGAATCACAGAAACAAGGAGAGGAGAATGGTAAAGAGAAGCTAATCAATGTTAAACGAATGCAGAATTAGTTGAGGAGAATGAAGGCTGAGAAACTGTCCTCAATGCTAGGACTGTTCCATGCTGACCAGAATCAAAACGGACTAAATACTGAGAGTCAAGTAAGCATATTAGCCACATTTGAGCCCTACATAAGCTATGGCCTCCTTGACATGATTCTATCCCTTTTTTTATTTGACTAACTCTTCATGTACATTTGCTGCCTTCCAGTGAAACATTCCTAAGTTTTCTCCTCTTGAATTTATAAAATGTTGTATTAAAGAATCTGAATACTGCTAAATGTAATTAGGGAAGACAGGGAGGAGCCAAGGGCAGGGTTAGCTCATGTGAACTGGAGGTGAACCCTTTTTCCTTTAGTCAAAACAACATTAAATACATTAAAAAATGAAATCCCAAATCAACTTACTTAGGATAAAAAGAAAATAAAGCAAGTAACACAGTGAGTAACTTAAAAAATGAACTCAGATTAACTTACTACTGCATGTAATACTGATGAGCATACATATGTTGCCACCACAGCATCTGCAGTGGGCTAAACGCGGGATACACTGGGAATCCAGGTGGATCAACTTGCCCAGGAAATTGGTTGTCTACATTTCTGCAAGAAATAAATAATGAGCTCTTTTAATGCTCTAGCAGTTAAAAGTATTATTCTAAATTTTCATTTCTGAACCCCAAGTCAACCATTGACAGAATATATTTAAATCTCACTGAAAAGAAAAATACTTATTTTCAACAATTCTTCAAATAAGATAATACGTCTTACATAGGTTGACCCAGGGCCCAACTACAGAGAATAACTAACATTTCAGCCCAGTTTTAAAGGGAAAACAAAGCGAAACACCACAAAATATAGAGCCAATCTGAACATTTATTATCTTTTCATTTCATCACATGAAGCCAAAAATACCTTCATTTTAAGTACATTTTCCTTAAGAAACAAAGCCCTAAAATAAATTTCATGACAAAATATTTTGGGGAATGGTGAAATAGACAAATGATATTTTATATTAGTAATAAAATGTTATTAAAATACAGCAGCTATGAGCTGTAAAATAAAAAATGAACATTACAAAAACCTGTAAAATATTCTGTAAAGAGACAAGATTAGCAGAACATGTTCACATATACACTCTTAAAGTAGGCTAAAATTTTCTTTTTTCTTTTTCTTTTTTTTTTTTTCTGGAGACAGAATCTTGCTCTTCCACCCAGGCTGGAGTGTAGTGGCGTGATCTTAGCTCACTGAAATCTCTGCCTCCTGGATTCAAGCAATTCTCCTGCCTCAGTCTCCCAAGTAGCTGGGACTACAGGCATGCGCCACCAAGCCCGGCTAATTTTTTTTGTATTTTTAGTAGAGACAGGGTTTCACTGTGTTGGCCAGGCTGGTCTTGAACTCCTGACCTCAGGTGATCCTCCCGCCTCGGCCTCCCAGAGTGGTAGGATTACAGACATGAGTCACTGCACCTGGCCAAATTCTATTAATTCAGTAAAACTTGTAGAAGGTCACATTTAACTTCTCTACAGTTTCCTCACTTCTAAAATGGATCTAATAATAGACTCTTCCTCACAGGATTCTCACCCTGTATTCATGAAATGTTAGCTAGTTTTATTTTTATTCTTTCCCATTCCAGCACCAAACATGATGCCAAAGTGTAGAATGTGAGGTTTGTAGAAAATCACATATATCAAAACAACTACAGAGATAAACAGGTAAGTAAATGCAGAATTCTTTATGAATTTGCTAAGTCTTCTTCACATTACTTGATTTTTATCTTTAGCTAATACTAGTTTGGTCTATCCACAGTGAGACAAGAATAATTAAATTCATTAGCTGTAATTTTATATTCTAAAGACTGTTTACACATACGATTGGTAATAATTGATTATAGAAACCTAACTTTAGAAGAGCTTGGGGAGCTAAGCCTGAATAGGCTATACTTAAGGAAACCTGGTGCTAGGTAAGGCATCACCTTCCCCACATACTACCTGAACTTTCCTTATTCTTAATGGAGCTGTGGCAGCCACAGAGGGTCCCATCCTCAAAAGACCCTTCAATCTCCTAATATTATATATATATTATATATACCTTCATATAGGGTCCTGTATAAGGGGGAAAAAACTTCAGCTCTCTTGGACACAGGACAATAGACGACACAGCACCTCCCCACCTCAAAAAAAGCAAACCTCAACCCAGCTATTCCTTTAAAAAGGTGTCAGTCAGTGATCAACTCTGGAGAGAAAGCCATACCACTGAGGCAGAGAAGTATTATAAAAACATTCGTTTTATACAATTCAGCATTTACAGCAGGGAGCTGATGCATCTCTGCGCAAATCTATAAAACTACCCAAATCAAGTATTACAGCAATATGCTGTATCTAGGTGTATATTTTAAATTTTATTAGTATTCCCCATTACGAAAAAATCCATCCCCTTGAAAGTAAATCTCCACCAATCTCTATCATTAATAAGAATGTCAAACAAGTCTGTTACTTCAACTGTAACATGGGAAGGCCGGACTTTGTCATTGTTTTTAAAGCTCAAGGGAGAAAAAGAAGACACTAACAATTACTTTTTTAAAAAGTCATAGTTTCCCACCTCACCCTCCTGCATGCTGCCCAAAACATATGGAGAATATAAGGTGATTACTGAAAATACGTTGCCAAAATAAATAACCTGCCCAAAGTATTCTTCCCTTTTTCCCTAATAAGTTAGAAAACCACTGGACAATATAATTGCCAAATATATCCCAGGCCCAAGATGACACACTATAATTTTCAGTTGTGTTCATTACCCTCAGACAAGATGGTATGCATTTGGTATACTCCAGAAACAAGGAATAAAAGATCTGACGCTAAATTATAAAGTTATTAATAAAATATATAGGAATAGATACAATGAAACACATTACTTAAGAATTTAATATATTTTAGAGGACGCATCATTAAACAACAAGTTAAAGAGAATTGTTATTTAGTGCTAGGAAAAAAGATTACCAAATCTGTGGGAGAAGGGAGTTTAAAAAGCTTCATCTCATTCTATATATTCAAATAAGAGAGCTGAAATAAAGCATTAAGAGTTAAACCACAGATAGCCTAGAAGAAACTAGAATTATTTACCAACCCTTCAGAGGAAGGATTTTCCTAACTTAAGTAACAGAAGAAAGCAGAAAAAGAAAAAAAAAATCAACATATTTGACAACAAAATTTAGAGAGAAATGGCTAAGAAATGTTGCAATAAATTGTAGTTAATATCTTTCCTACATATAGAACTGATAGAAACAGACTAATCATCAGGATATCAAATACTAATTAAAGCAAAGATAGCATTTTTAAGTTTGTTTGCCAAGGTAGAAAAGATTAAATAAAAATATCCATTATTGGCAAGAGGTACAAGTAAAACCTAACTCTTTGATTGCTAGTGGCAGTATAAATTGGAATAAGCCTTTAAAACACAATTACAAAATTAAAGATCTTTAAAAATCTTTTGCTCTACGGAAAAGAAAATTCTAGCTCATGGATAAGAAGAATCAGTATCATTAAAATGGCCATATTATCCAAAGTAATTTGTAGATTCAATGCAATCCCTATGAAACTACCATTGACATTTTTCACAGAACTAGAAAAAAACTGTTTTAAAATCCATGTGGAACCAAAAAAGAGCCTGAAGAGCCAAGGCAATCCCAGGCAAAAGGAACAAAGATGGAGGCATGATGCTACCCGACTTCAAACTATTGCGGGGCTACCAAACCAGCACTGTAACTGGTACAAAAACAGACACACAGACCAATGGAACAAAATAGAGAGCCCAGAAATAAGGCTGCACACCTACAACTGTTTGATCTTTGATAAAGCTGACAAAAACAAGCAATGGGAAAACTATTCAATAAATGGTGCTAGGATAACTGGCTAGCCATATGCAGAAGACTGAAACTGGACCCACCTTCCTTACATCATAGACAAAAATCAACTCAAAGTGGTTTAAAGACTTACATGTAAAACTGAAAACTATAAAAATCCTGTAAGACAACCTAGGCAATACCATTCTGGACACGGGAATGGGCAAAGATTTCATGACAAAGATGCCAAAAGCAATTGCAACAAAAGCAAAAATGGACAAGTGGGATCTAATTAAACTTAAGAGCTTCTGCACAGCAAAAGAAACTATCACCAGAGTAAACAAACACCCTACAGAATGGAAGAAAATATTTGCAAACTATACATCACACAAAGGTCTAATATCTAGCATCTATAAAGAACTTAAACAATTTTAAAAGACAAGAAAAACATGTAAAAAGTGGACAAAGGACACGAACACACACTTTTCAGAAGAAGATATACATGTGGCCAACAAATAAATGGAAAAAAGCTCAACATCACTGATCATTACAGAAATGCAAATCAAAACCATAATGAGACACCACATCACACCAGTCAGAATGGCTAAGATAAAAGTTAAAAAATAACAGATGCTGGCAAGGTTGCAGAGAAAAGGGAACACTTCTACACTGTTGGTGGGAGTGTAAATTAGTTCAACCATTGTGGAAAGCAGAGTGGTGATTCCTCAAAGAGCTAAAAACAGAACTACCATTTGACCCAGCAATTCCATTACTGGGTATATACCCAAAGACATATAAATCATTCTACCATAAAGATATATACACGTGAATGTTCATGCAGCACGATTCACAATAGCAAAGACATAGAATCAACCTAAATGCTCATCAATGACAGACTGGATAAAGAAAAAGTACATATACACCATGGAACACTACACAGCCATAAAAGAGAATGAGATCATGTCTTCTGCGGGAACATGGATGGAGCTGTAGGCCATTATCCTTAGGAAACTAACGCACGAACAGAAAACCAAATACCGTATGTTCTCACTTATTAGTGGGAGCTAAACGATGAGAACACATGGACACAAAGAGGAGAACAACAGACACTTGGACCTACTGAGAGTGGCGGGTGGGAAGAGGGAGAGAATCAAAAAAAATTACTGGGTACCAGGCTTAGTACCTGGGTGACAAAATAATCTGTAAAACAAACCTCCATGACACGAGTTTACCTATGTAACAAACCTGAACATGTACCCATGAACCTAAAAGTTTTTTAAAAAGCTTTGCTCTTATGCCCAACTGCCCAAATAATTCTGCTTTTGAAAATTAGCTCATAGAACTACGAAATAAGGAAAAAAACTTCACATCTCTGCCCTTTAATAAAACCTTTATACATACTCCCACTTCCAGCCCGCTGTCCTCTAGTAATATAGAGAAACTGGAGACAGGGACAATAGTTCATTAATTTTTTTAAGAAATAGAGAATGTTATAGCACTTACCACCACAATGAAATTGCCTTTTTAATTGCACACCTATGTAGGCATTTACTCTCTGACCTATCCACTTTGGCCCATTCCTACTTTAAGACAGAAATCTACCCTAAATACAGCAAGGCCAAAATGTAACAAAAACATGAAGGGATGTTTCCACAAAACTATTCATCACAACACTATTTGTAACAGTAAAGATTGTAAATAACTCAAATATTTGTCAATATGAAGTTGGATGTCACAGTTTACGCACTGAATGAATTAGTATGCAGCTATAAAAAGGAATGAAGATCTCTCTCTACTCCTATGGAGTGACTTCTTAGACATTTACATGAAATTTTGTTGAAAAACAATGTTAAGAAGAATATGTATAATATTTGTATAAGAATAAGGATATATTTATATGTGTGTGTATATACACATGTGTGTGTACACACACACACTAACACACACACATTTTCATGAATTTTCCACAAAGAAATCAATGGAAAAAATATATATAATAAAAATAAAATAATAAATTATTATGGAAAGGAAGAGAAAAAGAGGAGTGAAGAAAATGAAAATAAGTCTCTCTGTATCTTGTTTTGACACTGGAACATTAATAATGTTTTATGTAATTAAAAAAAAAACTAAACTAGGCCGGGCGCGGTGGCTCAAGCCTGTAATCCCAGCACTTTGGGAGGCCGAGATGGGCGGATCACGAGGTCAGGAGATCGAGACCATCCTGGCTAACATAGTGAAACCCTGTCTCTACTAAAAAATACAAAAAACTAGCCGAGCGAGGTGGCAGGCGCCTGTAGTCCCAGCTACTCGGGAGGCTGAGGCAGGAGAATGGCGTAAACCCAGGAGGCGGAGCTTGCAGTGAGCCGAGATCCGGCCACTGGACTCCAGCCTGGGCGACAGAACCAGACTCCGTTTCAAAAAAAAAAGAAAACTCTTTAACTTTTAACGTAAATTTGAAACATCGGTATGAACTCAAGATTTTTTTTTTCCTTTTTTCTAAAACATACATAGCACCACCCACCCATGGGAGAATTCCTTTTAAAAAAAAAAAAAGATGAACCTTAATTGAATTTAATCAGGCCCTAGATCTAACTACCAGTTTACAGGCAATATAGGATAAAGAAAAATGCTAAATGACACCATGAGAACTTAGTCAGCTATATTTAGACCACTGTGGGAAATAACACAGAACAACTACAGAAAGAGTATGAAGAAAGAAAAGAAAGGAAAAGGGAATTAGATTAGAAAAGCTTTAAGAAACATTAACCTGCCAGGTGTAGTGGCTCATGCCTGTAATCCCAGAACTTTGG
>NW_012116289.1:3862935-3874729 GCF_000951035.1 Colobus angolensis palliatus | reverse complement strand
ATGCTATTATGTGTTAAAATAAACACACGTATACATGCACGCACATACACATATACTTGTGTAAGCACATTTTATCTCTAGAATAATATAGGGGAAACAGCTAATAATGGTTGCCTCTAAGGAGGGCAAGTGGTATAAGACATAGAAATGAAACTCTTACATACTTTTGTTTCGTTTTGTTTTGAAGATGGTACTACTCATCACATTTATTACCTCTTAGAAAATAATTTTTAAAATAAACTACCTACTATTTAAAAAATAATCTACTGTCTCTCTGACCAATCTCTGTGTTCCTAAGAACAGGGAATGGGCTTTATACATTATTACTATATCTCTAGCATCTAGCACAATAAATATGTATTGAACAACTTCATATGAGCATTACGAAAATATTGAAAATAAAATACTGATTATAAGCAACTATTTAATCTAGTAATTTGTAAATTCAACTTAATTATTCAACATTAAATGAAAACATGTAAGGTTACCAACACAGTAAAAATTTCAACTATATTAAATAAAAACATTTACAAAGTAAAGGATACTGAGCTGGGCATAGTGGTTCAAGCCTATAATCCTAGCTACTTGGGAGGCTGAGATGGGAGGACTGCTTGAAGCCAGGAGTTTGAGACCAGCCTAAGCAACATAACAAGACTCTATCTCTAAAAAAAAAATTTCAATTAGCTGGGCATGGTGGCACATGTCTGTAGTCCCAGCTACTCAGGAAGCTGAGGTGGGAGGATCACTTGAGCCCAGAAGCTCAAGGCTGCAGTGAGCTATGATGGCACCACCATACTCCAGCCTAGGCGACAGAGTGAGACCCCATCTATTTAAGAAAAGAAAAAGAAAGAAACAAAGAAAGGATACTGGAAGAAAACACAAAATGTTAAATTAATTGTCTTTTTCTGGCAAAAAGCAAAATAAAACAGCAGAAACATGGAGAAAATGTAACTATTTGGAATGTGTAATATGCCTGTCCCCATAGAAAATGTCATATTCTTTATGCAAGGAAAAGTAAGATGATAACCTGGTTTCTCCCTCTGCCCCTAGGAAAGTCACAGTGAGGAAATAGCTGAAATAAACAAGCTGGAGGAAATCACAGCTAGTGGCAGAAGTTCTGACAGCTTTTATTTTTTCTTTTCAGATAGGCTATACTAATTAGCACCATAGGATAATAACTAAACACAGAAAAAAAGGAGCAAGGCAAATTCACTGAAACCCATAAAACTGGTGGAGTACCATAGAAATTATAAAGAATAAACAAGAAGTAGAAAGACTGTCATTCACAATTATATACTTGAAAGCTATACCAAAAGACACTTGTTGTAGGTTTTAAAAAGTTAAAATTACAGAGGAGAGGAGATTGAAGGAACTGGAAACTTCAGGAACAAACTTTCACAGGAAACTTGTTAAATTATCCTTGCTTCCCCCACCACTCCATACAAGCGACCAAGCAGCAACCTCATGGAATCCCACTGTGTTCCCAGAAGCCTCCTTTTCAAGACTCTGCACTTGCTTTGTTCTCCCTATTAACACCCTTAAAGACAGCTCAAACGTTATCACCTCTGAAGCCCTTCCAACTCCTCCAAGCAGAGATAGTCCCTCCCTCCTCCAGGCTCCCCCAGCATTTTTTTCAAGGCCATGACAGCCCATCAGCAGATGGTAATTCATTTGCCTATCTGACCTACTTCCAGTGAGAAAGTACAGAATTCATTTTCCTCTCCTGAGTGCCTAGCAGAAAGCAGATTCTAAAGTAAATATTTACTGAATGAAGTCACAGGGTCTTCAGGCAAATAGATTTGCTCACACAGTCACTAACACTTAAAATCTGACTGATAGATCTGACAAGAAAAAAGTTTCGAATTGTGGTTGGAGGTGGGACACCACCATTACGAATAAAGTTAAAATACAAATGATAACCTAGGAAAAAATAGTGAAACAAATGATAGACAAAATAGTCACTTCGGCAATGCTGTTAAGAATATAGGCCTCCAAGTTAAAAATGGATTTGAATTCTAGTTCTGCTACTGTGAACTTAGGCAAGCTGCGTAACCTTTAAGTCTCATTCTCCTCCTCTATAAGCGGCAGATAACAGTCCCGAGACCAGAGTTTGTATAAAATGTGGCGAAGTAAGGCACATATAGGTGCTTAATACAATGCCTAACTTCTGCTAATGCTCAATAAGTATTAGTTATTAATATCCTTTTGGATAAAGTGTGGTAAATGAATTTTTAAAGATACCACCACACCAACAAATAAGCAACTCACAAATAAAACATAAAGAATGCCTCTTTATCATATCTCAAATTAAAACATGGACATTCCAACTTATCACTTTAGCAAGTACATATCTGTACAAGTAAAGATACTCAGGATGTTTAACATTACTGAGAAAGTAAACTAGTACAACTTTACTGCAATTTTGCGAAAGTCTTTAAGGGCCTCAAAAAGTCTTAAGAACACTTTGAACACTTAAGAAGACTTAAAGGTTATGCAGCTTGCCTAAGTTCACAGTAGCAGAACACTCAGGAATTCCCCTTCTCACAATTTATCCTAAAATAATAACTGCTAATATGTAAGCACACACATTTAAGAATGTTGATTATGGTAATATTTCGTGGGAAAAAAGACTGACCCAAATGTTTATGGTAAAAGATTGCCCCAATTCTTCAGTTTTCTATAACAGGATTATATATGCATACTATCTGCCACACAGTGGCAAAACTGGTTTACACTGGCTCATCTAGCTCATAACAGCACACTGCCGAGCCATGATGGGAGTATTTACACCATAGAAATCAGCAAATGCTACAAATCTAGTGCTTTATTTCCCTCACCGCCCCCCCCCCCTCAAAGCCAGCTGGTAAGCATTTACCAGCACAGCACCAGATGTCATTTTGCAATACGTCCCCCTCTCAACACAGCTGAGCTGTTGAGAGTGGTCATGTGATTGCTTTGGCCAATGTAGTGTTAGTAAATGTGACAGGCAGAAGACTTCAAATGTGCTCAGACATTAGCTTGCCCTCTTGTTTTCCTGTCATTTGCCATGAGACGAATGGGTGCTAGGAAATGACTGATCTACAGAGAATGAGAAACTTGAAACAGATCTGAACTCAATCTACAACCCAAGAAAAGCTGTACCAGTGACTAAAAGATCTGTGAGCAAGAAAAATAAAATGTATTGTAAGCCACTGAGATTCTGAGGTTATCATGCAGCAAAACTAACTAATACATTCTCCATCAATATATGTGTGAACAAATTAGTAAATCTACATAAAGAAAAATCACACAGACTTTAAATGTTGTAGATTTACGGCCAGGTGCAGTGGCTCATGCCTGTAATCCCAGCACTCTGGGAGGCCGAGATAGGTGGATCACAAGGTCAGGAGATCAAGACCATCCTGGCTAACACGGTGAAACCCCATCTCTACTAAAAACACAAAAAATTAATCGGGTGTGGTGGCGGGTGCCTGTAGTCCCAGCCACTCAGGAAGCTGAGGCAGGAGAATGGCATGAACCCAGGAGGCGGAGCTTGCAGTGAGCTGAGATCTTGTCACTGCACTCCAGCCTAGGTGACAGAGCGAGACTCTATCCCAGAAAAAAAAAAAAGTTGTGGATTTATATTTGACCTGGAAATATGTCCAAGTTATATTAAGTTTTTTTTTTAGTTTTTTTTAAGTTTATATTACTGTTTTTTTTTAAGTTTACAAAATAAACAGTATGATGTTTCTATTTTAAAAGTACACATAGAAAAGTGTTTAGAAGGATAGTTACTAAAATGTTAGTAATGGTTGTCAACAAAAAGTGTCAAATGGTGTGAAATATTTGAAGAGATTTATTCTGAGCCAAATACGATGGTCTGTGACATAGCCCTCAGGAGAGCCTGAGAACACGTGCCCAAGGTGGTCAGGGGATACCCTAGTTTTATACATTTTAGGGTGACATGACACATCAAATACATGTGAAATATACATTGGTTTGGTCCAGAAAGGCAGGATAACTCAAAGCAGGGGCTTCCAGGTTATAGGTAGATTTTTTAAAAATATTATTGGCAATTGGGTGAAAGAATTATTATCAATAGAAAGGAATGTCTGAGTTATGATAAGGGGTTGTAGAGACCAAAGTTTTATCATATAGATGAAGCTCCAGGTAGCAGTCTTCAGAGAGAATAGATTGTAAATGTTTCTTATTAGACTTAAGGTCTGTGTTGATGTTAAATGCTGGTCAGCTTTTCCTGAATTCCAAAAGGGAAGAGGGTATAATGAGGGATGTCCGACCCTCCCTTCCCATCATGGCCTGAACCAGTTTTTCAGGTTCACTCTGGAGTGCCTGGGCTAAGAGGAGAGGTCCACTCAGATGGCTGGGGGACTTGAGAATTTTATTTTGGGTCTATACGGTTACTTCTGAGTGTTAGGCTATAAGAAATTTTTACTTTTAAAAATTCAGACAATAGGGATTCTAAGAGGGGCTTCAAGATGGCTACCTAGAGGCATCTGATACTCACCTCCTCCACAGAAAAGAACAAAAATACTGAGTAGATAATTACACTTCCAGTAGATCACCTAAGGGAGAAAGCTGGAATTCAATAGAGAAGTGACAGGAAACACCTAAGGCAAGGAAGGAGACAGAAGCAAGGCAGCCTGCTGCACTGGATGGGCTGGGAGGCTGGAAAGGCTTCCCAGGGCAGGGAAAGGTTAAGTGGGGACCCCCAGCAGTCTACATTCCCACTGCAGACTCCTGTAATCCTAGCCACAAGAGAGACCCTTAACGCACATGGGCCCCGAGACTAACAGGAGACCACGCGAAGGCGCTGCTCAAGAGGAGTTCACAATGGGTCCCACACACCTCCTAAGTCCTAAATAGCTACAGCAAGGCATCATTTTCAGAGTCCAACCCCCATCGGGCTGCATCCTGCCCTGGGGCCCAAGAACCCCTAAATCTCACATCCCTGGAGCCTCACTGAGATCCCCTGTGCATTCCCAGGTGGTGCTGCTAACTGATGTATCTTGGGCCAAAGTGCAAGACATTGTCAGCAACCCTATAACCATGAATGGTGCTACTGAGCATTTACATGTACCCTGAGGACAGGCTACAAGCTTGCAGCTGCCATCTGAGACCAAAGTGTACCCCCCACCAATTTATGACTGTTGTCACTGAAAGCAACCCAGCCCTCCCAGTAACAGGCTATAGTACATCTCCCGAGCACTGTGCTGGAAGTCTGGGCATCATGCCATCCTCGCCTACCAGAACCAGCAGCTGCACAACCCAACAGGGGGCCTGAGGTCAAGCCAGCTTGGCCCAGTTCCACCCACCTCCAGTGGCTAAGCATGCCATCCAGGGGCCTGTGGATTACCCCATCCACAACTGTTGGCACCTGAGTACTCCTCCCAGAGGCCTGAGGACCCAACCTGCCACTATTACCACAGCAGACACCCATGTGCATGCACTACCTGTGGGCTTGGGAACTGGCCCATCCAACCCATTGCAATCATCACCAACACCACCATAGACCGCTTGGGAGCCAGAGGTTTGTCCCACCACTACTACTGCCATAATCCATGGCATATCCACTGCCTAGGGGCCTGACGACATGCCAAACTGCCCAGCTCACCACCGTCACTGATGGCATCCAAACAAACTGGCTGGAGGCCCCCCAAGAATTGGCCCACCTGGACGATCTCACACTGGTGCCAGCGTATGCCACACTGGGGCCTAAGGACAGGCATACTCAGCCTACCACCATCACTGGCACCTAAAGATTGGCCCACCTGACACCCTTGTCCCCAGCAAAACTTCACCACAGCCTCCACTAAAAACCTCACCCTAAGACACTGAGGAAATCAGACACTACTGACACTGCTCCTGACAAAATTCATACAGAGACTATACTATGGTATACATACAGAATCAAAGCCAAAGTGGCCTACCAAACAACAGCATAGACACATCCTTAGGAAAACGTGCCCCCCTACAAAAGCAAATTCAAAAAACTGAAGAAGGGACTGTTATACCACATGCACAGATATCAACATAAGGATAGAAGAAACATGAAAAAGCAAGGAGATATGACACTTCCAAAAGAACGTAATTCTCCAGCAATTGATTCCAGTGAAAATAAAATTGTGAAATCCAGAAAACGAATTCAAAATAATGATATTAAAGAAGCAAGATACAAGAGAATTCAGATAAACAATATTTAAAAATCTGAAAAACAATTCAGGATATAAATGAGAAATTTACCAAAGACACTGATATCATTAAAAAGTACCTGAGGAGAGTGAAAATCACCTGGTGACCACTGAACAGGCCCGGAGATAAAAACTTCTTATCTGAGCAATTTAGAAGGGAGCAAAGACTACCTGGTGACCATCAAACAGGCCATCCAGAGGCAAGACTCCTTATCTGGGGAATTTAGAGGTAATCAAACCTCCCTAGTATCTAAAGTCAGCATCTGATTCCAGGCTTCTTTCAATTTTTACAAGTAACTAAAATTTCTATACATCTCTGGAATGCCATGCTGAAACTAATTTTACAACCCTAAGCTACTGTCTTAAAGTCTATAAATGCTCCTAAGGAAAATCCACCACGGTGCGCTCAGTCCTCTCACTGAGGCACCCTGCTGCACTATTTTGCAGCATCCTTCCTTTCTAATAAAGTTTCCTTTTTCAAACCTGTACTGTTGTCAGTAAATTCTTTTAACCAACCTGTGAGTTGACCACTTCCTGGTGCCAGGGCTCTGACACCTCACCCAACAATCCTCAAATAGATACAATTCAAAAAGGTCTTCTCCACAGCACATTATAGTAAAACTGTCAAAGTCAAAGAGAGAATTCTAAAAATAGCAAAAGAAAAGCATCCAGTCACTTAATGCTTAGAACCCCCAGCAGACTACCAGCAGATTTCTCAGCAGAAACCTTACAGGCCAGGAGAGAATAAGCAGATACATTTGAAGTGAAGAAAGAAAGAGAGAAAAAGAAAGGAAAAAAGGAAAGAAATGCAGGAAGGAAAGAAAGAAAAGAAAGGAGAGGGAGGGAGGAAGGGAGGGAAGAGAAGGAGGGAGGGGAAAGAAAGGCTGAGAAGGGAGAGAAGGAAGGAAAGGAAGGAACCTCTCTGCCAAGGATACTATTCCCAGCAAAGTTATCCTTCATAAATGAAGGAGAAATAAAGTATTTCCCAGATAAGCAAAAGCTGAAGGAACCCATCACCACTAGGCCGGCCCTCCAAGAAATAATCAAGGGAGCCCTATACCTGGAAGGAAACACATCAAAATATAAAACCCACTGGTAGAGCAAACACACAAATAAAAAAGAGAAATAATTTAAATGTTACCACTACAGAAAACCACCAACTACAATGAAAAACAATATGAGAGAAAGAAAGGAATAAATGCTACACAAAAACCAGAAATCAATTACTAAAATGACAGGAATAAGCCCTGTCATATCAATAATAATCTTGAATATAAATGAATTAAACTTTCCACTTAAAAGATACAGAGAGGCTGAAAAATTTTTTTAAATGATCCAAGCATACGCTGCCTACAAGAAATTCATCTCATCTGTAAAGACACAGACTGAAAGTAAGGGATGGAAAAAGATATTCTAAGTGAACAAAAATCAAAAGCAAATAAGAACATCTATCCTTATAACAGATAAAACAGACTTTAATTTAAAAACAGTAACAACAAGGAAGTTCATTATATAATGATAAAGGGATCAATTCAACAAAAAGATGTAACAATTCTTAACATATATGAACCCAACAACAGACCACTCAGCTCTATCAAGAAAACATGATCAGACCTAAAGGGAGGGACAGAATCCAATACAATAAGTGCTAGGGACATCAACACCTGACTCTCAGCATTACACAGATCATCTAGACAGAAAATTAACAAAGAAACACTGGATTCAAACTGCACTTTAGACCAAATGGGTATAACAGACATTTACAGAACATTTCATCCAACAGGTACAGAATAGACTCTTCTCATCAGCCCATGGACCGTTCTCCAGAACAGACCATATGTTAGGCCACAAAACAAGTCTCAACAAATTTTTAAAAACCAAAGTCATATCAAGTATCTTTTATGACCACAATGGAATAACACTAGAAATCAGTAACAAGAGAAACTTTGGAAACTGTACAAAATACATTGAAATTAAACAACATGCTCCTAAATGACCATTGGGCCAAGGAAGAAATTAAGGAGGAGATAAAAAATGTTTGTGGTGTGTAGTGGCATGTGCCTGTAGTCCCAGCTACTCAGGAAGCTGAGGCAGAAGGATTGTTTCAGCCCAGGAGTTCTGCAGTGAGCTAGGATCACACCACCACACTCAACAAAGTGAGACCATCTCTAAAACAACAAAAAGTTCTCGAAACAAATGAAAGTCAGAAAACAATATACCAAAACCTATGGAATACGACAAAATTGGTGCTAAGAGAGATGTTTATAGTAATAAATGCTCACACCAAAAAAGTAGAAAGATTTCAAATAAACAATCCAACAATACACCTCAAAGAACTAGAAAAGCAAGAACAACCTAACCCAAAATTAGTAGAGGGAAAGAAATAATAAAAATCAGGATAGACTGAAAAAAAATACAAAAGATCAACAAAATAAAAACTTGGTTTTTTTAAAAGATAAAATCAATAAACCACTATCTAGGTAACCAAGAAAACAAAAAGACCCATATAAATAAAATCAGATACGAAAAACGAAATATAGTACAACTGATACCACAGAAATACAAAAGAGAAATAATCAAGCTATTATGTACAACTGCACACTAATACACTAGAAAATCTAGAGAAAATGGATAAATTCTTAGACACACACAGCCTGCCAAGATTGAATCAGGAAGAAACAGAAAAACCTGAACAGACCAATAATGAGTAATGAGATTGAATCAGTAACAATAAAAAGAAAATCTCCCAACAAAGAAAAGCCCAGGATTGGATGGCTTCACTGCCAAATTTGAGCAAAACTGTTTTTTTGTTTGTTTGTTTTTTGTTTTAAGACAGAGTCATGGTCTGTTGCCCAGGCTGGAGTGCAGTGGCGCAATCTTGGCTGACTGCAACCTCCACCTTCTGGGTCCAAGTGATTCTCATGCTTCAGCTACCTGAACAGCTGGGATTACAGGCATACACCACCATGCCCAGCTAATTTTTGTGGTTATTATGTATTTATTTACTTATTTATTTATTTGAGACAGAGTCTCATTCTGTTGCCCAGGCTGAAGTGCAGTGACACAATCTCAGCTCACTGCCATCTCCACCTCCTGGGTTCAAGCGATTCTCCTGCCTCAGCCTCCCGAGTAGCTGGGATTATAGGCATGCACCATGACGCCCAGCTAATTTTTGCATTAGTAGAGACAGGGTTTCACAATGTTGGCAAGGGTGGTCTCAAAACTTCTGGCCTCAAGTGATCCACCCACCTCAGCCTCCCAATGTGCTGAGATTACAGGCATAAGCCACTGTGCCCAGCCTTGATCTTATAAAGAAGAACTAACACCAATTCTCCTCAACCCATTCCAAAACACTAAAGAGGAGGGAATTCTACAAGGCATTACCCTGATGCCAAAACCAGAGAAGGACACAACAAAAACAACAAAAAACTACAGGTCAGCCATGAACACAGACACAAAAATTCTCAACAAAATACAGCAAACCAAATCCAACAGCACATCAAAAAGAGAATACATCATCATCAAATGGGATTTACCCCAGGGATGCAAGAATGATTCAACATATGCAAATCAATAAACATGATACATCACATTAACAGAATGAAGGACTAAAACCATATGATCATCTCAACATCCCTTCATAATAAAAGCTCTCAACAAACTAGGCATAGACAGAACATACCTCAACATAAAAAAGAGCATATATAACAAACCCACAGCTAACATCATACTAAATAAGTAAATCTGAAAGCCTTTCCTCTAAGAGCTGGAAAAAACAAAGATCCCCACTTTCACCAGTCTTTTTCAACACAGGAGTCCTACTGGGAGTCCTAGCCAGAGCCATCAGGCCAGAGAAAGTAAGAAAACGCAGCCCAACTGGAAAAGAGGAAGTCAAACCATCCCTCTTTGTAGATAAAGACTCCACCAATAAACTCTTAGATTTGGAAAGTCACAGGACACAAAATCAAAATACAAAAATCAGTAACATTTCTACACACCAAAAACAAACTAGTTAAGAAAGAAATTGAGCCGGGTGTGGTGGCTCACGCCTGTATATCCCAGCACTTTGGGAGGCCAAGGCAGGCAGATCACCTGAAGTCAGGAGATCGAGACCAGCCTGGTCATAATGGTGAAACTCCATCTCTACTAAAAATACAAAAAATTAGCCTGGCATGATGGCAGACACCTGTAATCCCACTTACTTGGGAGGCTGAGGCAAGAGAATTGCTTGAACCAGAGAGACAGAGGTTGCAGTGAGCTGAGATTGTGCCACTGTTCTCCAAGATCCTACTCTCTGATCTGCTTTACCTGTGGCTGCATTTCCTCTAGAAGTGCCTAACCCAAAGGGCCTGCTGTAATTGTTAAATATAGGGTGACTGTGGCAAGCTTCTTAAGAAAACTGCTTTATAAAACTATCAATACAACAAAGATCCTGGACAACATGCAGCGGTTAGCATATCCCTGTAATACATCATGGTTTTACTCTAGCACAGTTGTTACCAAGTTGATCAGAAACACTTGTGGAACTTTTAAAAACTTTTAAAAACAGATTGCTGGGATCTGTACTCTTCCAAATATACCTTCACTCAACCACACTCCCCTGAAGACTAAATTGAGTAGATCTATAATGAGACTGAGTAA
The DNA here is from genome assembly GCF_000951035.1 of Colobus angolensis palliatus. Lineage (NCBI taxonomy): Eukaryota > Metazoa > Chordata > Mammalia > Primates > Cercopithecidae > Colobus > Colobus angolensis. The sequence goes on along the minus strand of NW_012116289.1, from coordinate 3,863,900 downwards.
AAAAAAAAATTAGTTACGTAGATCCTTGCTATTCAAAGTGTGGTCCAAACATCAGAAGCATCAGCATCATCTGGGAGCTCGTCAGAAATGCAGATTCTCAGGCCCCATCATACCTATTGAATACAAACCTGCAGCTCAGCAAGGTCTCCCAGTGATTAGGACAAACATTCAAGATTGAAAGCGCTCCCCTACATGATTCTGATGTGCAGCCAGGTTTCAACAGCAGTGCTTTTCTTAACCCTCTAGTTCTCAAAATATAAAATCAAGTATATGAATAAATTTAAAATGTACTTTAATTGCTGCAAAGAGGCTATGGTGAAAATCAAAAGGAATTCGTTTTTAGGGGGCCCCAATCACATTCCATAGCTACCACAATTTCACTTACCCTTGCATTACATATGGAAACTGGTGACTCTGTGTTTGGTCAGTTTGTGCTTGTGGAAGGGTACGCTGCCTCAATCCTTCCGAGGAAGAACCCGCAGCTAAAGACAACATTTCTTGACTAGATGATGGAGTTGTTGATCCTGAATGATCTGAACTCTACAAACAAAAATGTATAATTTTTAAAAGGAGATTTAGTTCTTTACAATCATAAAATTACAGGCACATTACTAAAAATGTATTCATGAAATCCCTCCGCAAAACAACTAAATTTCAGAAATTTGCTGTTTTAAATCTTGCGTCCAGTATAAGTAGATACTTTAATTTTGATAAGTCAAAACTTATCAAAACTGCTTAATTAAATTAAAATATTCCATTTTTCCAACTAGAAATGGCTGAGGAGCAGAATACACAAAATAAGCATATTAAATTCTGAGGATTAAGTTAATGCATAAAAAGCTCTTTTTACATGATTAAACTAATGCACACAAAGCTCCTTTCTTTTTTTTTGAGACGGAGTCTCGCTCTGTCGCCCAGGCTGGACTGCAGTGGCCGGATCTCAGCTCACTGCAAGCTCCGCCTCC
>NW_012116289.1:3846555-3862790 GCF_000951035.1 Colobus angolensis palliatus | reverse complement strand
AGGATGGTCTCGATCTCCTGACCTCGTGATCCGCCCGTCTCGGCCTCCCAAAGTGCTGGGATTACAGGCTTGAGCCACCGTGCCCGGCCTACAAAGCTCCTTTCATGATGCCTAACACATATAAAGTGTTCAATAAATGGTACTAATTACTGAGTCATTTAAACAGTTACTATGTGCCAAGTACTGTACAACATCCTATTGGTAACACACTGCTTTAAAGTAATGAGAAACAGGGTAGAAATCAAAAGATCTAAAATCTAGTGTTATCTCTGACATTAACAAGAAGTATAACCTTAAAGGTTCACTTAACCTCTCAGAGTCTCCACTTTCCTACAGAAAATGAGATTGGACTGAATTTTCAAGATTCCTTTCAGTTCTAAAATTCTATTAGTTTATAGAAATCACCAACAAATATTACTTTTTTACAGAATGAACTATGAGGATCAAAATGTTAATCGGGATTTTTTTATTCTCATGCTCAAATTTTTTTTATCTCGTGCTCATGGATTCAGTAACCGTAAACAATATAACTCCCTGAAGACCATCCCAATTTGTTTAAAAATAGTTTGTCAAGTGTTTCATGTACATTTAAAACACAATTACATTTTACATAAATTACAGTTCTTCCACTTTAAAAAGCTAGGTACAGTATTATTTTAACATCCTTCCTTTAACAAGTTTGTTAAATTGTATTTTACCCGTACTGCCTTCCTATTGACAGGATGTCTTTCTGCATGACTCCCATGCTAAGTCCTGCCATGTGAAAGGTCCAAAACAGTCTTTTGCAAAACAGCCAACACCAGTCTTTTGCAAGACTAACAAAAACTTACTTTAAAATGTTACTTCACACACAATAGATATCAAATATCTTACTAAGGAGTCTGGATTCTTAGGAACATAAACTGGGAAAGGCTGCTTTTTCGGCAAGATTTCTCATTAAATGGGCCATCATAATATGGTGTTCATTAATATAATTATTAGAAGAAAAGCCTAGTCATTTGGCAGCACAACCTAATTTCTCTAGAACTAATGATTTCTGACCTTATTAGGTAATTATTTTCTGATTAAATCTTTAAAACATTTTCAAATCCCTTGAAATTTCTGAACCATGAAAAATTAAGGTGAATTCAACTTAACATTCCTTTGATACTTTTCAGGCTTTCATAACACTCTGAAAAAAACAAACAAATATACACACTAAAGATACAAAATCATGGCTGAGCAACCCACTGGACAAGTCAAAGTCAGAGGGTTGTTTCCGAACAAAAATTGGAGCAATGCAACTGTGTCTGACAACTACAAAAAAAAATTCTGTGCCAATGCCAATGTCTGTGCCTTTCCATGCCAAGACAGGAAACATATAAAGACCCTTGGGTGTTTTGACAAGGCATATTTTATTTAGTTTAATGTGCTAAATTCCCATGGCTGGTACTAGGAAATACTTACCATTAAGAGAATACTAATTAAATACAGCAACTGGAGAAGCTAGTTTCTTTTTTTTTTTTTGAGGCGGAGTCTCGCTCTGTCGCCCGGGCTGGAGTGCAGTGGCCAGATCTCAGCTCACTGCAAGCTCCGCCTCCCGGGTTTACGCCATTCTCCTGCCTCAGCCTCCCAAAGTAGCTGGGACTACAGGCGCCCACCACCTCGCCCCGCTAGTTTTTGTATTTTTAGTAGAGACGGGGTTTCACCGTGTTAGCCAGGATGGTCTCGATCTCCTGACCTCGTGATCCGCCCGTCTCGGCCTCCCAAAGTGCTGGGATTACAGGCTTGAGCCACAGCGCCCGGCTGAGAAGCTAGTTTCTTAAAGCAGCAGTTAACTAGTATCTATTGAGAGAGCTTTCAACTAGTTCCCACCCCTGTCATTTGTGCTCTCTTTCAAGCTTTGGCTGGATTCTTGACAAGGAAAGCATACTTAGCAGTATACAAGTTCCCTGCCTGCTCAAGAAGTTGAAAGCAAGCTTCCACTCATCCAATCCTCTTACCTGCAAAGGTGTCATAGAAAGCCTTTATGGGAAATCAAAAATAACATAAGAGGACTGGGGACAATGTCTTTGAAATTTATAGAAAATGTGTAAATTGAGAAAGTCAACTATTACAAAACATTTCCAAAACAATTTTAGGCAGATGGAAAAATAAGGATGGAGGAATGAATACCCAAGTCTGAAAGAAATTAGCACATTAAGTATTACCTCCCCAAGCAGGTGGAAGGTACACCCAAATCCAGTCATTTTTAAAAAACAAAATCCTTGACCAAGTCATCTACTTCAAGAAGATTTAGGGTACTTAAATTTTAAACAATTTAATCTACCTTGAATCAAATATACTATTTTAAATACCTGGCATATTTCTGAAACATCATTGGCCTAAGAATTTATATTATATAATATACATAACATAATTCTGTTTTCTAAGTATTCCAGTAATTAAACCTTTGAGATGAAATATATTACTGACCTGCCATACAGCAAATTATAACTCATGGTGAATAGACTTCAACGGATAACACTGCGTATTAGACCTTTCAAAATGGTAAACTTTACAAAATGTCTAACTTTAGTTCAAAACGCAATCTCAAAATCCACAAGCTCCAATTGTTCTGTTTTTCATTTAGTTTTTAGAGGCAAAAAATAAGAAGAAGATGAAGAAGAAGAAAAGTTCAATGTTTACTCCTCCCAAAACAACTCACAGAATTGCTGCTGGATGCCAATGCTTCACGACTTTCTCTATTGGTGCTGGATTTTGGAGAACTGGGAGGAGTCCGAGAAGTACATACTAGATGAACCATATGATACTCATCTTGCTAAAATTAAAGAAGATTACGTTTAAAGGGTAGTACTACAAAATGTACAGTTCAAAAAGTCAGTAGCTAAACTGAAATACTTAAAACTTAGGTCCCTTTACAGCCTAGCCGTTCTATTACTGATAAACTGTTATCATTTGAAGGTAAATTTGTCATTTTATTTGGGATCCTTTTGAATTCAAATCTTCTCCATACTTGGAAAATGATCTAAATACTCTAACTGCTGTATTAAAAAATTATTTTGCATACAAAGCAGTCTTAAAGCAAACAATGTTGTGAAAGTTGTATCAGCACAATCTATCATTTCAGCATGAAAACATCTAGCATCTTAAACTTTTTACAGTTTACATATTTCCATCACTTGAGGCTTAGCAACAATAAAAGAAACTCAAATAACTTCATCATAATCATGTTTGCCTTAATTTTAGCAAGGTGATTTTTTTACTCTTTTTGGAGTCAAAAACTATTTTCATCTATAACACCTATAAGCAGATATAAAGCATACATTTAAACTATATTCTGTAAATATCCCATGTTTTTCCATAAACTTACAAATATGACTGAAGAAAAACGTAACAAATAATGATTAGGGTTGGCATTTTAGCTTAGTGAGATCATGAGCATATTTATTTATACTTAGACATATAAAGCTAGCAAATAAGATGGGGAAAGGAAAGAAGGAATAAAGGAGGACAGAGAACAATGAGGGATGAGTCAGCAAGTTTTTAAAAAAGAAAAGAACAGAATGACAAAGAAAAAGGAGCAGAAAGAAAGATACCCAAACGATGAGAAAGGGAAACAAAGTTACTAGAAACTAAGAATGTATCACTTGCCTACCATGAACCTATAATTGTGCTTAATTTGAAGGCAAATCCAAGAAAGGGTACAACAGGCCCTTCCTTAAAGAGGCTCATGATATTGTTAAGAGAGTAGACTTGTGCACTACAGCACAATTACAGAAACAGAGAACAGTCTTTTTTGCGTGAAACTGAGAAGTCCAACCTTAATTACTTTAGGAGTTTGGAGGAAGAAGTTTAGGGTTAGAATGCTAAAGAAAGGCTTCAGAGACAGCATGACAGAAGGTATGCCTGGCAAAGGAGGTTGAAGACACTCCTAATTTTCAATGCCCCTCTTAGCTTCTTAATACAGAATATTAACAAGCATACAAGTATAAGATGTTGATCCTTAGAAACGTAGTTCCAAAAGGTCATTATTAATCACAATTAATTCACAGAATTTATTTATCTTGGGAATGTTTCCATAAAACATTTTGTGACTAAATAGGTAAAGCTAATGGCAGCATTTAAACTGAAAAAAGTAAAGGGGTACATTGACTTTAACAAAAACAGTTGAAAGAACTATTTAAAATATAAACATATTACTCAACATGTTTTATATAGGGGCACAAGAGTTCTTTGACTGAGGCAGTTTTTATTTTAAGTTGTCTGGCCTGAAACCATTTCTGGCGGCAAAAATCTTTTTAAAAGTCTTCATGTGCAGATTTAAGCTATCCTTGGAGTAAAATAATTAATATATTTGTATTTCAAAGAGCAGATGGCAGAAAGGACTATATTGAAATATATTTTATTTCTGAGCACCAGCATAAAAACAAGAAAAAAAAAAAAAAAAAACCAGCCAGAACACAGAGGTTTTCAGGGCTATTCTAAATGATACTATACTGGTGGAGACATGTCATTATATATTTGCCAAAACTCATAGAATGTGCAACACAAGAGTGCACCCTAAACATAAACTACAGGCTTTGGGTAATAATGTATGTCTTTAAAAAAAAAAAAAAGAGGAAAGAAAGAAAAAAGACAAAAAACCTGCTGCAAAATCCGCTATTTTTGAGGGAGTGGGTATTGCACCATGTTAGCAATTTGAAACTACATAATTCCAATAACAGCAAGAAGTCACACTGGCAAAGCTAAAATGTCAACTGTCCAAGCAGAAGGAATATACTAATTTTTTTTAAAGTTTCCCACAGGTGATCATAAACATACAGGAGAAGATATAGATCTTCTAAATTAGATAAGGAATATCCACAACAACAGTTTAAGTCAAAGAGCTAAGGCAAAACATAGAAGAAATTCAATTCTGCTATACTCACCAACAAAAAGCAACATTTCAAATGCTGAAAAGCTCTATAAGTATAAATTCCACAAACGAACATGAGCTAAAAGCTACCACTAAAATAACTAGCCTTCAAGCTGATTTTATTGAAAATATTGAAATATAAAAATGTACTGAAATATATTTTAGCTCTGAGCACCCACAAAGTTTGCTAACTGATGGACCAGTTAATTTCCTCCTGAAATTAAACTCCCAACTCACGCAATTTGTATAAAAATATCATGCAGCTGGCAAAAAGGAGATTTAGAGGAAAGATTGTTATCGATGAAAATCCGTCACCACTACTGAACATTCTACTTCTGCACTACTGACGTCAATAGAATTTTCTTACAAAAAACGACAAATACCTGAACACGAATACATAATCCTACTTTAGATTTAACTATCAGATAAATATACAGAACCGTTACCTAAACTAGCAAGAAACTATCATGTTACTTTCTAATTTATCTTTACTTGTTATGCTACCCAAAGGGATTGATTTTAAGTATCTAAAAACTGAACTGGTTAAATACAATTTCAGAACATACCTCCTCTCACATTCTGAATGTATCTGGTATCAAATAGTGATAGAAAAGCTTACTTTTCTGAGAATGTCTTTCAGCTGCAGATGATCGGGAAGCAGTCTGCCCGAATACACCAATCTCTGATCCTTCGTCAACTAAGAAATGGGACAAAGAAAAGAATTCAACTTTTCTAATTATGCAAATTGAAGGTTGGGAATAACATGCCTAATTATGGGTAAAATAAAACTCCCTTTAGGCACAAGTAAGCAGAAAACTGACACAATTTAAGAACTTTTGTTTTTCCAAATTCTACTTAAGAAAAAACATTTAAGAGTTCAGCAAATGGTAATTTACCTATTGCAGCTATAATAAAGTACAGATAATTAATATTATCCTGGCGGGGTGGGGGGAGGTAGGTAAATTGGAAGTCTGTCTTTTCAACCATAATGCAATGCATATATGACTATCATTAAAAAATCTTCAAGACTATATAAATGAGAAAGTGGTTGGCCTTATATTAATAGTCAACAGTAGGATAAAATTTCAAGGTCACCAGAATCATTTTGCCTTATTTTGTTAATTTTTCATCTAAGATAATATATGACTTATTTTCTTCCTTACTAACATTGTGCAGAACAATTTACTGGTTTTAATTCAAGAGCCATTTAGATTTAGTTACAAATTTACTTACTCTTCTAATTATTATTCCTACCACTCTCACAAATACCTTTGTTAAGCTTTTCAAAAACACAAGACTAAAGAAAAATCAACACAAGTGCATGGAGAGTCAGTTGTCATCTCTATATGCAACCAAAATATGAAATTATGTAAAATTAAAGCATCTGTATATACTCCACATAAGGCCTATTTAGTAACTGCAAAACAGGTGAATGTTCTTTGCATGTTATCAAAACAAATACTAGCCATATCAGTAATTCTTAAATATGCCAAATCCAAGCCACGACTATAACAATTTTTAAGACTATGTATTCAACATAGCTACTACAAAAGGGTCTTCTTATATTAAAACTAGCCATAATAGAAATTATCACACTAAGATCTGTGGTTCAGGCATCCTTACACACCAAAGGTATAGCTATCCTTCCAAGATACTTAACCATTACACATATTCCAGTTTCTCCTGGAAGCATTTTGGAGTGTACCATTCCTCAAATGCACATGTACAAACTCCTATATATAAACAATCAAATACAATGCACAGGTTTTAAAATCATAAGTCTTACAACCTTTATATATACATATAAAGGTTTATTATTTATATATAAAGGTTTCTGTTTATATAGAGAGAGACAGAGAGAGGAGCACTGTGGTATTGTAAAATATATTTGGTTTTCATGCTGTTTTCTGCCAAACAGCTCCTAAAATCCTTGGAATCTTCAGAAAGATGAGTATCTTTAGTGTGCTAATAAGACAACTGGTGGCTGGGGGACCCCACACTGCCCCAGGATGGAGGCTGGTTGCCAGGGGAACCAACCAAGTGATTAGAAGTTTGCAACTTTCAGTCCCACCCCCACCCCCAACCTCCAGAAAGGGAGAGTGGCTTAAGGTCAAGTTGATAAACCAACGGCCAATGATTTAATCAATCATGCCTATCTAACAAAGCTTCCATAAAAACCCAAAAGGACGGAGTTCTGAGAGCTCCAGCATAGGAGAAAGAGTCGAAGTTCCTCGAGAGTGGATGGGCCCAGAAAGGGCATGGAAGCTCTAAGCCCTTTCTCCCAGACCTCGTCCTATGCATCTCTCTTCCATTTGTATCCTTTGTAATAATATCCTTTATAAGTGAGCAAATGTTAAGTAACATGTTTCCTTGAGTTCCGTGAGCTGCATTAACAAATTAATTGAACCCCAGGAGGGGGTCACGGGAACCCCAATTTATAACCAGCTGGTCAAAAACACAGGCCACAACCTGTGCTTGGGACCACATATGAAGGAGGGCAGTCTTGTGGGATTGAGCCCTCAACCTGTGGAATCTATCTCCAGGTAGATCATGTCAGAAGTAAACTGAATTAAAGGACATTCAGCTGGTGTCCTCTGGAGAATTATCTGCAGAACTCCTTGTTGTTGGAGAGAAATCCCCACACATTTTGGTGACCAGACATTACAGAAGAATTCTGTATTGAGTGTTGTGAGAGCATAAGAGAAATTGAGTTTGTTTTTTCCTATATCCTTATAGGCACTGAATGGCCAACTATACGACCATAGGTTGAATGCTAAATATACAATCAATGATTTAATTCCTGCTCAAAATGAATTATGCAATGCTTTATAAATCTCTATAATGTAGTTATTACAATTGGAACCTAAAGAACTTTCTTCAGTAAGTATTACAGTCATCATAAACTATCACTTTTTTACCAGACCAAACATTTAATAAATAGATACTTTTATGTCATATCATCACTCTGCATAAAGGACATCAGTCTCTTTTTGTGAATTTTTTTCCTTTATAAAAATTCTCAGACATACATACAGTGGAGGGAATAAAATGAACCCACAGGTACTATCTTCAAGAACTCTCAAGTACCCAGCTTCAACAATTACCAAATTCTGCTATTCTTGTCTCATCCATCCCTCATTTCTTTTTATTTTCTTCAAAGAAAATACTGCATTTTAATTTGTTTTTTTTTTAAAAAAAAAAAAAAAGAAGAGAGACGGGGTCTCACTCTGTTTTCCAGGCTGAAGTGCAGTGGCTATTCACAGGTGTGATTGTGGTACACACTACAGCCCCGAACTCCTGGGCTCAAGTAATACTCCCGCCTCAACCTCTGGAATAGCTGGGACTCCAGACATATGCCACTGTACCCAGCTGAGTACTGTATTTTAAAGCAATATGACACATCATTTCTTTTCACCTGTACAAATTCAGTAAGTTTTATAATAGCCATAATGTTACTACATTCAACAAATAATTCCTTAATATGTAATATCCAGTGCAGCTCAACTCTTCCCACTTGCCCAAAAATGTTTTTTAAAGATGATTTGAATCGGAATCCAAATAAGGTTCACACACAAAATTTGGCTGTTATGCCTCTTTTAATCTTTTAACAGTTTCTATTTTTAAAAAATTTTTCCCAGGCTATTTACGTGTTGAAGAAATTGTTCGTCTCATAGAACTTTCCAGTCTGATTAGGCAAACTGTATCCTCCTGGTATTGCTCCACATGTTCCTGTAGTTCCTGTACAATGTAGTTAGATCTAGAGGGCTGATCAGATTCCAATTCCTTTTTGTATGACAAGAAGACTTTTGACAAAGGGGACCTCAAATTGCACCATTTTTGACCAGTAGGAGGTCCCTACAAGGTGGCTCCAGCATTTTAACATGACCTCTGTCATCTCTAATAGTAGCTTCCTTGCTCTCAGGCACAAAATGCCCCAGAAGTTCATCTTACACATTTCATGCCCCAGACCTGGAATCAGCCATTGCTCCAGGATTCATGATTCATTTTAATGGGAAATGGTATCTAAAGACCAAAATCTGGGAGCTACGAGTACTGATTTTTACTTGTCATTACTTCTTCGGTAAGCAGAGCTAGAAAATAATGTATTTTTATAAAGAGAAACTTAAATCCTGAGTTCATTGTGACATTTCCAATTAAATAGTATTCACTCATTTTATTTGTATCTTCTCACCCTGAAAATCTTTCTTGCTAATGACATTAATAAATACATGCCATTAGCAAATGTACTTATTTGTTTTATCCTACTATATGTAATCTCAAAATAACAATAACAAGATTGTTACTAACAATATTGAACAAAGTTTAAGATTTCTTATTGATCTTCTCTGTCCTTAGGATATAGGTCACTAGGCAAAATACAGTGTTTCAAAGTTACTTGAAATAATCATTCTTGTAACTGTGTCACCATCCTGATGTTTTATAATTCTTGTGTTTTCATTTAGAGATTTCTCTATTTTTTTATAATTATATATAACAAAAAAATGGCGATAAGGTAAAAACTATAAACAAGGTGCATTCAAAGAGGCTTTAGTTCTGTCCTTGTTCCATGATTTTGAATTGCCCTTACAATGCTTAACAAAGCTGAATACACACATACTGCTATTTTCCTCCTTTTCTTACATAAAAAGTAGTACAGTACACTTACTCTATTGCATCTTGTTTTCTCACTTAATAAACCAGGGAGATTACTGCTTAGCAGCATAAAAATATTTCCCCATTCTTTTTAACAAATGCACAATGCTCCATTATATGAAAGTACTATAGTTTGTCAATGGATATTTGAGTGTTTCTAGACTTTGGTTATTACGCACAGTGTCCTCCCTTCATATTATTCTATTTATCTCTATATTTTCCCACAGCATCCTGCAACAAGGAGATCATTAATGACATTGATAATGGTAATCTTGGTGGTATAGCAGAATAAAAACCTAACTGGAATTGATTCAAGAGAAAAGGAGAGACACGTAGAGACAGCAAATATATACAACTTACAAACAGTTTTGCACTTAAAGGAAGAAACAGGACAACAGCTAGAAGGGAAATGGGATCAAGAGAGGGTCTTGCTTTTGGTTTGTTTTATTCTTTTGTGCTTTTGTTTATTCAAGAGAGAAATAACGTGTTTGTATGCCAATAGGAGTAATTCAGTAGAAAGGAAAAAACTGATGATGCAAGAGAGAAAAACAATTTCAAGAGCAATGTCCTTCAGTAGCTAATATGGGATGGGGGTCTCGTGCAGAGGAGTTGGACTTACAGCACAATAGGACAGATGTAGGTAAAGAGATGATAAGAAATTTATACAATATCCCATCACCAGCACTCTGTGCCTCGGTTTCCTTATCTGTAAGATAAGGGCAATAAGAGTTTGTATCTCACAGGGCTTAATTTTCATAACAATGGAAATGCACATAAACTAGAACAGAACACAATGCCTACTGAGTATTCAATTAACATTAGGTGCTAATTTCTAGTACCTGCTCCTCCCACATCATGCAGTTTCATGAGGCTCTAATGAGATTATGGAAAAGTACCGAAAAGTTGAATGACTAACAGCAGGCTGTGTATATTCATTATGCATAAGAACATGATTTGGATGCTGCTAAAAAAGGTTGGGTTAAAGTTGCAATGACTGTCACTTCACATGATTTAAAAAAAAAAAAGTTCCAGTTACGTTAGAACTTTGAAGTCTCAGTTTTTTTTTTGTTTTTATTGTTTTTGTTTTTTTGTTTTGAGACAGAGTCTCGCTCTGTCACCCAGGCTGGAGCACAGTGGCATGATCTTGGCTCACTGCAACCTCCACCTCCCAGGTTCAAACAATTCTCCTGCCTCAGCCTTCCGAGTAGCTGGGTTTACAGGAATGCACCACCACACCCGGCTAATTTTTGTATTTTTAGTAGAGACAGGGTTTCACCATGTTGGCCAGGCTGGTCTCAAACTCCTGGCCTCAAGTAATCCGCCCACCTCAGCCTCCTAAAGTGCTGGGATTACAGGCATGAGCCACCATGCCCAGCCTAAAGTCTCAGTTTAAAATGACATCTATAAACAACAAAAGGAAATCTTTTAATTAATTTTACCTTCTCTACGAGAAAAAATACTTCCATATTAGTCAAAAGAAGTCCATATCCAAAACATAAGTTATCTAACTTATTTTTTTTATTTTTAGTGAAAGAATGTAGTATTTACCAACTACTTCTAGATGTTAATATATTATCTGCTTTCTACATGGATAATCTCCATTTTCCTATTAAACTGTAATAGTAATGGAATTTCTCAGATATTTTATCAAAAGCATCACTTCTAAGCAAGATAGGGAAAAAATATGCTGGAAAACTCAGTATTTGGGACTACTGATCAAAATATACATAAATGGCGCACACTGGCAGTCCTACTTAAAATGTTTACTCCCATAATTTGTTAGTAGACAGGTTTAAAACAAATTTTTCACAGAAACAATAGGTCGTTTTCAGTCAGAGACTTCAAAAGCCAAAGCTTGGAAAACTTTGCAATGCAATACAAGTTAAATAAATTTAGGAAAAGCATTTAGTTAAAAATAGAGGTACTGAAATCTCATGATAGCTATAAAGTGATTATCCAGATTACTGATAATATTAATTTTTTATCAAGATAAAAACTCAAAAGATTTTGAGAATTCCTAGTCCTGGAACTATGGGTCGCACACATACAAATAATTATTAAATTTAAAAGCTAGCATACACATATTGTATTTAACCCAAAATACAGCTAACTAAAGTAGTATGACTAGTATCCCAGAGGTAATCCCTTATCTCCAAGTCCTTCTTTTTTAAAACCACCTACACCTACTAAACAGAAAGGTTAGGCAATAGCTAAGCAAGTCCGTCAGCAGTAGGAGGAAAAGATGCAAAAGCACCCAGCAAAAGTTTCTGACTTTTGCAAGGAGAAAGACAGACACCACAGCCTTTATCATTTGCTTCTCTAGAAGAGGAATCAAGGTTTAGAAAAACCATTAGTAGGCATGTGTACATTTCATTCATATCACTGGTTTTTGCCCTGCCAGAGTCTTTGCTAAATTTCCCATCCAATTCTAAACGTTAGGGTTCTTCACACAAGTCGCAAATTTGTCTCTCTGTCCAAGGCCTCACCCTCTCAGACCCAGATTCATATACCCAACTGTTAAAGAGATTTGACATCTTCATATATTTTAATAGGCAACTCAAATTCTACAATGCATTTCAATTCCCAATTCCCCAAATCTTTCCTCTTATTTCTTCCCTATCCTGTAACAACCTGTGACCAATTGTTTAAGCCAAAAACCTGGGCATCATTCTCAACTTTTCTTTCTCTTGCCTTGCCTCCCATATCTAACCACAGTCAAATCCTATAGACTCTATCTCCAAAACTCCCTCTCAGATCAGTCTACTTCTTTCCACCTACACTGCCATTACCCTAATCTAAACCATCATTTCTTGCCTGGTCATCTGCAATAACCTTTTAATTGGTTTTCTTGCTTCCATTCTACAGTCAGCAGCTCTAGTGATCTTTTAACAACTTAAATAAGCCAGGCATGGTGGTTCACATCTGTAATCCCAGCACTTTGGGAGGCTGAGGCAGAAGGACTGCTGGAGCCCAGGAGTTCAAGACCAGTCTGAGCAACAGAGCAAGACTCTATCTCCTCAAAAAAATTTTTTTAATGTAGCCAGGTGTGGTAGGGCATGCTTGTAGTTCCAGCTGCTTGGGAGGATGAGGTGAGAGGATCACTTGAGCCCAGTAGTTCAAGGCTACAGTGAGCTACGATCACTCCCACTGCACTCCAGCCTGGGTGACAGAGGAAGACCCTGTCTCAAAAAAACAAAAAACAAAAACAACAAAACAAAACAAAAAAACTTAGATCAATCCTGTCACTCTCTGATGGAGTCCCACTACAATGGATTTAATTCAAATTCCTTTCCATGGCCAGATCTGGCTTCTGTCTCTCTCCAAACTCCCCAATAGTATTCTTTCCTCCTTACGAGACAAACTGACATTCACTTAGATCTCAAGCTCTTTTTCAATTCAGACACCCTGCCTGCTGTATTCTCCCCCAGCTCTTACATACCTGACTCTTAATCACCTTTTAGATTTTAGTTTTAAAATCACCCCCTCAGCAAGGTCTTCCTTGACTTACAAATCTACAGTATAGTATTCCCTCTCACACATCCTATTTATATCCTTCGCAACACAAACCACAACCTCTAATTATGCCAACATGTGTTTTTTTTTCCTTAAAAGTGCCAAGAACAAAGGGTCCATAGCCATCTTGCTTGTCACTGTGTTCCCATAGCCCACTACTGTGCCTGACAGAGTACATGCTAAGTGTAGATTTACTAAATGAGGTGTCATGAGTCCAAAACTGCTTACACAGACTTGGATAAACCACCTAATTTGAAGTTTGTTAAATTAGTTATTTTACATGTAATCATGAAAAACAGAAATGAAATATTCAGTCTATGAATTACAACACTAACTTAAAACACTTGCTGGTTCTAAATTCATCTGATTCATTTCTACAAATGATACTGATATTAGCAAATTATGATAAAGAAGCAATCATGTATTAGTATTGTAGTATTTTTTTCTTTAAATTAGTAGTCAACTTTGAAAAAATGGTTTTATCTTTCCATAGCAAGGTCACATCAATTTTCAGAAATGTAGAACATAAAAATGTAACAAAATTACATAGTACCCCCCAAAATACATAAAGCAAAAACAAGTATGGGCAAGGATGCAGAGAAACTAGACCCTTCACATGTTGCTGGTAGGAATGTAAAAGGGTGTAGCCACTGTGGAAAAAAGTTTGGCAGTGTCTCAGAGAGTTAAACTACAGTTGCCCTATGACACAATATATGCCCAGTTCCACTGCTAGGTATGTACCAAAAATGATGAAAAACATATGTGCACATAAAAACTTGTACAAGAATGTTCATAGCATCATTATTCATAATAGTCAAAAAAAAGTAGAAACAACCCAAATGTCTATCAGCTGACAAATGGATAAACAAAATATGGTGTATATAAATATATGCACACACAGAATATTATTCAGCCATAAAAAGGAATGAAATACTGACACATGCTATAATGTAGATGAGTCTTGTAAACATTATGCCAAGTTAAAGATAGCAGGCACAAAAATCCATATAACTATGATTCTATTTATATGAAATGTCCAGACTATGCAAATCCATAGAAACAGAAAGTAGAAAAAAAAAAAGAAACAGAAAGTAGATTAGCAGACTGGAAGAAAAAAAGAATGGGGAGTGACTGCCAATAGGTATGGAGTTTCTGGGGTGATGAAAATATTCTAGAATTAGATAGTGATTATGACAGCACAACTTTGTGAAGTACTAAAAACCATTGGGTCATATACTTTAAAAGGGCAAATTTTGCAGTATGTGAATTATATCTGCATTAAGAAAAACTGTTACTTTCAATTGAATATTCAAATGCCTTCAAATAATCTGAAGTTTTTGGTTTTTTGTCGCCCAGGCTGGAGTACAGTGGCATGGTATCAACCTCTGCCTCCTAAGGCTTAAGTGATCCTCCCACCCCAGCCTCCTGAGTAGCTGGGACTACAGGCATGTGCTATTACACCTGGCTATTTTTCGCATGTGTATGTATATATACACATGTGTGTGTGTATATATGTGTATATATACATATGTGTGTGTATATGTGTGTGTGTGTGTGTGTGTGTATATATATATATATATATATTTTTTTTTTGGTAAAGACAGGGTTTTGCCATGCTGCCCTAGTTGGTCTAGAACTCCCCGGCTCCAGTGATCCACCAGTCTCAGCCTCCTAAAGTACTAGGATTACAGGTATGAGCCACCATGACCAGCCACTATGAAGTTTTAAAAGGAAAGATATTCTTAACAAAATACTAGCTAACCAAATCCAATAACATATCAAAAAGATAATCTACCACGATCAAGTAGGTTTCATACCAGGGATGCAGGCATGGTTTAACAAACCCAAATTAATACATCTGATACACCACATAAACCGAATTAAAAATAAGATGATCACATGATCATCTTAATAGACGCAGAAAAATCATTTGACAAAATCCAGCATCGCTTTATGATTAAAACTCTCAGCAAAATCAGCATACAAGGGACATACCTCAATATAATAAAAGCCATCCATGACAAACCCACAGCCAACATAATACTGAATGGGGAAAAGTTGAAAACACTCCTTCCGAGAACTGGAACAAGACAAGGATGTCCATTCTCACCACTCCTTTTCAATATAGTACTCGAAATCCTAGCCAGACCAATCAGACAAGAGAAAGAAATAAAGGGCATCCAAATTGGTAAAGAGGAAGTCAAACTGTCGCTGTTTGATGATCATATGATCATTTACCTAGAAAATCCAAAAGACTCCTCCAGAAAGAAAGTTCCTAGAACTAATAAAAGAATTCAGCAAAATTTCTGGATACAAAATTAATGTACACAAATCAGTAGCACTTTTATATACCAACAGCAACCAAGTGGAGAATCAAAATAAGAACTCAACTCCTTTTACAATAGCTGCAAAATAATAAAATACTTAGGAATATACCTAACCACGGAGGCAAAAGACCTCTACAAGGAAAACTACAAAACACTGCTGAAATAAATCACAGACAACACAAATAGAAACACATCCCATGCTCATGGATGAGTAGAATCAATATTGTAAAAATGACCCTACTACCAAAAGCAATCTACAAATTCAATGTAATTCCCATCAAAATACCACCATCATTCTTCACAGATTTAGAAAAAAAAATTCTAAAATTCATATGGAACCAAAAAAAAGCCCACAGAGCCAAAGGAAGACTAAGCAAAAAGAACAAATCTGGAGGCATCACATTACCTGGTTTCAAACTATACTGTAAGGCCATAGTCACCAAAACAGCATGGTACTGATATAAACACAGGCACATAGACCAATGGGAGGAATAGAGAACCCAAAAATAAACCCAAATACTTACAGCCAACTGATCTTTGACAAAGCAAACAAAAACAAGAAGTGGGGAAAGGACACCCTTTTACACAAACAGTGCTGTGATAATTGGCTAGACACATGTGGAAGAATGAAATTGGATCCTCATATTTCACCTTATACAAAAATCAACTCAAGATAGATTAAGGACTTAAATCTAAGACCTGAAGCTATAAAAATTATAGATGGCCGGGCGCGGTGGCTCAAGCCTGTAATCCCAGCACTTTGGGAGGCCGAGATGGGCGGATCACGAGGTCAGGAGATCGAGATGATCCTGGCTAACACGGTGAAACCCCGTCTCTACTAAAAA
>NW_012116289.1:3834978-3837813 GCF_000951035.1 Colobus angolensis palliatus | reverse complement strand
AAGAGTTTAAATAAGGAAGCTATCAGAGTCTTGTCTGCTTAAAACTGTAAACAACTCTTGAAGAAAACTTAAATGTCCCTGTGAATCTTTTCTTGAAACACCTACACATTCCCCTAACCCCTACTCCAGACACAACCATTCCCTTCCTGTGCTCCTATGCAGCACACAGAACATCCCTCCTGTATAACACTAGTCACGTATTATTATGGTTATTTACTTACATGTCACTAGATCTGAGCTTCATAAAAGCAAAGGACTCTTACCATCATCTTCACACTTAGCATAAATATTCAAATGCTAGGCCAATAAAATCCTAGTTAAATAAATAAATGAAGACCAAAAAAATGTGCTTTGAGGGGAGGGGTGCATTTGTTCTAAGTTTACTAGGGGAGGGAGAAGTGCATTTAACATATCCATACGGAGACTGTGATTAGTCAAATCAGTATCTGACCATGAAACTAGGAACCTAAGATTTTACAGCTTCACAGAGTTCAGCCAGAATTCCATTAACAGCATATAGACATATGACCTATCCTTGTAAGATCCTAAAAGGACAATCTCAAATTTCCATTCTTTCCCCTCTAGCAGCACCAATTTATTTTCCTAGAAGATAAATTGCCCACAGGGACAAAGGCCCTCCACCTACCCATGACTCATCAGATCCAATTAGAGCAATGTTAATGAGAGCCATCAACTTTTTACTTACTGGGACACTCCTGTTCCTACAAAGCACTGCAGCCCTACTCCGCTAAGTCCACACACTGATAACGAAAGTAGGCATATGTGCAAGGAAGATGCACAAGAAATTATCTCTGTTAAACATAACAGCACTTGAAAACTAAAACACAGAATCAATGTTTAGTCATGGCAGGTGGTCAGAAAAACCTAAACTTCCTTTATAATATTACTTAACAGCAAACTGTTCTGAATTCTAAAAAATGACCTTACAAAGTAAACTTTTAGGACTCCAACTCCTATGGCTTTGCGATACCATTAAACTGCTGCTCAATAACTGTGATGCTTCAAATCAATTCTCTTGTGATAAGAATGTAAACTTACTAAATCTAGTAACTATACAAAGTTTTCAGTGAAATTCTATGACGATAAGCACACATACCCGCGCTGCTCCAGAGCTCCACCCACTCTCAACCTAGAAATGAAAGTTAGCCATTACAATTCACTTAAAGAAAACTTGTCAAAGGAGAAAAAAAGGTTTGCCATGTTAATCATTAATAGGCTGCATAGTATTCGGTTTAGCCTCCAAAAGTGCCTCCAGTGTGGCTATAAGAGGCAGGCAGGTTGGGAAGGAGAAGTTCTGCAACAGATCTCATCCTCAGACAGCTAACTAATGCACAGCAGCACTGACATCCTCCACTAGTGATCAGTGCTGCACAGACACACCTCCTGCCAAAAGCAGGCCTCTTCAGGGGTAGATAAGGCAGACAGGCTTCCCACTCCCATCTCAGGCACTTCTTTAAAAAAAGAAAGTTTTAGAAAAGTGATAAATTGGTCTATAAACTGCAGACTAAGTCCCTTTTGGTTTAATAGTACAATGTAAAGATCTTGCGTAAATACATACCAGAGCATATATTTGTTATGAAGAGTATTGTGGAAGTCTATGACTTTCAACTGACTATCCTAAAAACCTATTTTCCACTTCAAAAATGTGTAAAACTCATCATATGCAACAGGAAATCTTTTGTAATCAAGATATTTTCAAACAAATTGTTACTCCTGTGTAAATCTTAACTTTCAAACAAAAGATGTGAATAAACAGGGGCTCTAACTAGTTTGTTTCAAGTACTTAAATTCCTCAGGGTTTTTTTCTCCTCCTACTAAAAATATTTGTATCACAAAGTACTGATAAACACAGCTAATGCCAACTAAGAGTTGTTTTTCTAAACCTCCTGTTTTTGCAATAACCGCCCCATTTCTGTGGTTCTTTTGCAAGTCTACAAGCCTAACTAAACTTAATACAACACTGAAATGGTCATAATTCATTAATATCATAATATGGAGCAAGTGTCTTCCTTAACTTAGGTGCATAAAACAAGTGTTAAGCATAGAAAGCATAGTTGCCTTTCAACGGATCCATGCTTAAACGTGCCTGATTCCAAAAGTATTTCCCACTCTAAAATCCAATCCTTTTCATTAAACAAAAGTTTTAATAAACACTACTTATTCAAGAATTTAAAAATGCATACAATGGAGAATGTGAAAGCCTCACTTTCATACACAGTACTCTACGTGACAGTACACTTCTTTTCTAAACTATTCCAAGACTTCTTGATTACCAACTACGTCCTTTCAAATCTGACTTTGGGGACAGATGGAGCTGTACTGTATTTTATTTATTATCTTTGCAATATCCAGACATGATTCAGAATGGAACACAGAACAGAAAAGTCATATGAGAAGAATGCACCAAATGGTGGTGGGTGGAGGGCAGTTCTCTTTAAAATTAATGTCCATGTATCCTCTACAGGAGAAAAATGTTGAAAGGGGTGGTGGTGAAAGTGAATCTACAACTTATAATTCTTTGGTTCTTGAAATATATATAGTAATCTTGAAAGTATAATTTTTATAGGGACCACATACTTATTTCTAAGAAAAAATATCTTCAATTTCTGTTTAAATTTCTGGGTCAAGTGTTGAAAGTAAAAAGGAATTTTAGTCTAAGAAGCAATAAAAGCTCTGATACGGGTTGTAGTGCTTTATCTTTTTTTTTTTTTTTAAGAAAGGATATATCTCTCACTCGCGTATTAGGTTGATGACTTTAAGTCCAAAGAAAGTGGTCCCTTTTCCAGGTCTGCCTTTTTTTTTTTTTTTTTTTTT
>NW_012116289.1:3830401-3834928 GCF_000951035.1 Colobus angolensis palliatus | reverse complement strand
AAAAAAAGATACTTGCGGCCAGGTGCAGTGGCTCATGCCTGTAATCCCAGCACTTTGGGAGGCCAAAGTGGGTGGATCATGAGGTCAGGAGATCAAGACCATCCTGGCTAACACGGTGAAACCCTGTCTCTACTAAAAATACAAAAACAAAATTAGCTGGGTTTGGTGGTGAGCACCTGCAGTCCCAGCTACTCGGGAGGCCTGAGGCAGGAGAATAGCGTGAACCCAGGAGGCAGAGCTTGCAATGAGCCAAGATCATGCCACTGCACTCCACCCTGGGTGATGGAGCGAGACTCCATCTCAAAAAAAATAAAATAAAAAGATACTTGCACACACGTTTATAGCAGCACAATTTGCAACTGTAAAAACGTGGAACCAACCCAAATGCCTATCAATCAACAAATGGATAAAGAAACTGTGAGATATCTATATCTATCTATATATCTATATCTATCTATCTATCTATCTGTATGATGGAATACTACTCAGCCATAAAAAAGAATAAATTAATGGCATTTGCAGCAACCTGGATGAGACTGGAGACTATTATTCTAAGCGAAGTACTCAGAAATGGAAAACCAAACATTGTATGTTCTCACTCATAAGTGGGAGCTAAAGCTACGAGGATACAAAGGCATAAGAATGACACGATGAACTCTGGGACTTAGGGAGAAAGGGTGGGAAGGGGGTGAGGGATAAAAGACCACAAGTAGGGTACAGTGTTTACTGCCCGGGTGATGGGTGCACCAAAATCTCACAAATCACCACTAAAGAACTTATTCATGTAACCAAACACCACCTGTTACCCAATAACCGATGGAAATAAAAAATAAAATAAAGTAAAGTAAAAGGAAAGGAAAGGTATTCTTTAATTTTACAGTAATTGAAAACAGAAAAACTGGCCAGGCATGGTTTCTCACACCTATAATCCCATGTATTTTGGGAGGCCAAGGCAGATGAGTCGCTAGAGCCCAGGAGTTCAAGACCAGCCTGGGCAACACAGTGAGACCCTGTCTCTACAAAATATACTAAAGTTAGTTCGGCATGGTTGTGCATGCCTGTAGTCCCAGCTACTTAGTAGGCTGGGGTAGGAGGATCACTTTAGCCCAAGAGGCAGAAAAGTGAGCGAAGGTCGTTCCACTGTCCTCCAACCTGGCAACAGAGGGAGAGACAGTCTCAAAAAAAAAAAAACAAAGAAAAGAAAAAAAGAAAAGAAAACAGAAAAATTAACTTACTAATTTTTTCATATGCCTAAACTAGGTAAAAAGTAACACTTGGAATTTTTTTTTTTTTTTTTTTTCGAGAGTCTTGCTCTGTCACCCAGGCTGGAATACAGTAGCATGATCTCGGCTCACAGCAACCTCCATCTCCCAGGCTTAAGCAATTCTCGTGCCTCAGCCTCCTGAGTAGCTGGGATTACACTATACCCAGCAAATTTTTTTGTATGTTTAGTACAGACAGGGTTTCACCATGTTGACCAGGCTGGTCTCGAACTCCTGACCTCAGGTGATCTGCCCGCCTCAGCCTCCCAAAGTGCTGGGATAACCAGCATGAGCCACTGTGCCTGCCCGGATATTTTTTATGCCATTAAAAAAAAACTGCCTCTTCAGTTTAAATATCAATGATTTAATTTAAATATCAGGGCTGGGTGCGGTGGCTCACGCGTGTAACCCCAGCACTTTGGGAGGCCCAGGCGGGCGGATCACTTGAGGTCAGGAGTTCGAGACCAGTCTGGCCAACATGGAGGAAACCTCATCTCCACTAAAAATACGTGGCAGCAGCAGGTGTGGAAGGCTGAGGCTGGAGAATCACTTGAACCTAGGAGGCGGAGGTTGCAGTGAGCCAAGATTGTGCCACTGCACTCCAGCCTGGACAACAGAGCGAGACTCTGTCTCAAAATAAATAAATAAATAAATAATTTAAATATCAGGAAAATCATGTGTTAGACCTAATAACAAATGACAATAATCAACTAAATTTTCAACTAGTTATTTTGGTATTGTAAGCTACAGCATTAGGAAAAGCACAGATTTTGAGATGTCAATTCAATTTGACTTGTAAAAAGTAATATTATTTATCCAGCCCTGCTAAAAACATTATCTTTTGGCTTGATTAAAAACCCATTTCTGGGCTGGGACGGTGGCTCACGCCTATAATTTCAGCACTTTGGGAGGCCAAGGGAGGCGAATCACAAGGTCAAGAGTTCGAGACGAGCCTGGCTAACATGCTGAAACCCCCATCTCTACTGAAAATACAAAAAATTAGCTGGCCATGGTGGCAGGCGCCTGTAATCCCAGCTACTCAGGAGGCTGAGGTAGGACAATCGCTTGAACACAGGAGGCAGAAGTTGCAGTGAGCTGAGATCGCCCCACTGCACTCCAGCCCGGAAGACAGTGTGAGACTCTGTCTCAAAAAAAACAAACCAAAACAAACCCATTTCTACATTAGTTAGGGTAATGATAGTTGCTAAGACAAATCCCAAGATCTTACTAATTTAACACAATAAAACGTCATTCGTTTCTCAATTTAAAAATCATTGCATGGTACCCTTTTAAAATAAGAATTCAGAAGGCTCAGCATTGACAAATCTAAAAGTACTAGTTAAATTGTCAATTTAAAGATTCTACTGATAAGATACTGGCTGCACAGAGTAATATATAAATATAATTGGCTCTCCATTAACATCACCACTATTCTTCCTGGTACTCACCCCTCCATCTGATAGTCAGCAAATTCTATCAGGTTCACTACTTTCACCACCAATACTTCACCCTAGATGAAGCCCGGTCACATATGGCAGTGCAGAATCAGCCAAATAATAAGACAAAGAACAAGTTGGAAACATCCTGATATACTCTGAGTGGCATAATCCACTCCAAATAAACAGCTGCTTAACAACTGGCCAAAAAAACCTCTGCTACCCACTTAACAGACATTGTTAAAAACCAAGGTGAGGAAAGCTCACTTGCTGGTATAACAGGTGAAAATAAGTCCTAACCTGGACTTTTTTTGTTGTTTCTAAAAGGTTCACGTATATGCCATTATTGAAAGTGTCTGACCCTTTAATGTTTAACTAAATATCAGAAACAGATCAAATATCATATATCTCTAACACATTTAAATTATCTCCTGCAGTCTGATAAATGAGTTTAAAGCCAACACTACTTCTATATTTCAAGAACGTCACTTAGTATCAAATGATTAAATTTTTTATGTCAAGGATTAAATGGGTCTTTCAATTATGTATGGCTTAAAAATCATGTATAGTATATCCAACTTCAGCATAGTATATCCTAGTATATCCAACTTCAGCATAATCAAACTTCATATGCTAATTTAAAAATATTAATTAAAAATTTTTAAAATATCTATCATCTTAATAGTCCAGTAAAAGCAATCTTCAACTTACAGGTTAGTTCAATGAACTATAATCTAGTGCTTTAAAAGCAGTAACTATTAAGTACTTACATATAGTTCAGTCACAAATATCAAATAGCTTTAAAGAGCAAGGTCCCAGGAAGTGCACAAAATATCATTTCTGTGGGAAATGAATTCTGTAAATTTGTACTAGAACACATCTCCTTCCCATTTCCCACTAAAAGCATCCAATCTAAAACCCCTGAACATTCAGAAACACTATAAATAGAGGCACAGTCACCCAAACTGCCTCTACCCCTTATCTCCTTGCAGTAACAGTAAGCAAAAGTGTACATACAGAATATTACAGAGTAATGTTCTCTGGAACTCCAAAGAGACATTCCCAGTTTAACTGCTTCCACTCATGGGTGCAGATACATGATATTCACACAGCAAGTGATGTACACCTCTGATGTACAATGACTATGGTTCACACAAACTGGTAGACTGTGAAGACAGGACAAAGATATGTGCACTGCAGTCTTCAGATATTATGCATCCAATCTTTCCTATAATTTCTCAGAATAAAGAGAAATAACCACACATTAAGCTAAGTGTTAGCACAACAGTAAGGCTGTTATCCATTTATCTGCAGCCTTTAGACAATAAACCAGCCAAACATATACATCTCTTTTTATAGCTCAACTGGTTCTTTTTAGTTTACAAGTATATAACTGAGATGGCCGAGTTCCTAATGCCTTTCTTCATTTTATTATATATAACCATCATATATAATGTGTACAGTAAGTCCAACCTGGGTTCAAATTCTAATTCTACTCCTTAGAGTCTGACCTAAGCAAAAAAAAATCATCAAGCCTCGGTTTCTTCATCCATAAAGTAGAGCTAATTATAAACCTTACATCATAAGAAGTCTATGTAATAAAGCATATCAAATGCTTATTATAATGCCTGGCAGCACACATGACAAACACTTAGTAAATGGTAAAGTCAGAGCAGTTAAATAAAAGCATTCTAGACAATCAAAGCAGAATTTATTATGTTAAAAAAAGAAACTTAAGCTAAAAGTTCTACAAAAATCCTATCTGGGCCGCGCGCGGTGGCTCAAGCCTGTAATCCCAGCACTTTGGGAGGCCGAGACGGGCGGATCAC
>NW_012116289.1:3821657-3828682 GCF_000951035.1 Colobus angolensis palliatus | reverse complement strand
TTTTGAGACAGAGTCTCACTCTGTCACTCAGGCTGGAGTACAGTGGCGCGATTTTGGCTCACTGCAAACTCTGCCTCCCGGGTTCAAGCGATTCTCCTGCTTTATCCTCCTGAAAAGCTGAGATGACAGGCGCAAGCCACCACACCCGGCTAATTTTTTTATTTTTAGTAGAGATGGGGTTTCACCATGTTGGTAAGTCTGGTCTCGAACTCCTAACCTCGTGATTCGCCAGCCTCGGCCTCCCAAAATGCTGGGATTACAGGCGTGAGCCACCGCGCCCGGCCTTGCCTGCCAATTCTTAAGTCCCTTGATATTTCTGCTTTCTCTTACTAATTAACTGAACCTCATCAGGAAAATATTCATGATGGTTCGAACACTCAAGAGACACAACCTCAGAACTCAAAATACCTCGCGGTCTACCAAAAGAGACCTATTTGATCCAAGACTGGAGGGGAGGGGCAGGAAAAAGAAGGGTACACGGCACGAAAAGCTGCTGGTCAGAGCAGCTGCCCCCAGCTTTTACACACTTACTGGTTTGCTGGGGTAAACGTTAGATAGATGCGTTTTTAGTTTCCCCACGGTCCAGTTCAAGAAGCAGCTAATAGTCTGGTCACTGTATTTCTGATTCGGTGCTTTAATGATGAGGGTCACAGGAATCTCCATCCCACTTTGGTCCATGGTGCCCCCAAAATCAGACAGAGTCAAGAGGAGCAGCAGTTAACCCCAAAAGAGCCGAGGTGGTCACCGCCGGCGCGACTGGGATGCGGCCAGAAGTGAGTTCTTAATATTCCGTGTCCAAGTCAGTTACAAGTGCACTGGGCGATACGAAGGCCATTGCCGGTACCAAGGATGGACTGAGGTGGTGGCGACGGCGACGGTGGGGTCTGGGTGCTGGGCCGTGGATGCACCTCTCCCCGCCAGGTCCGGGCTCCGCCGGGCTCCAGACTGTGGAGGCAGTCGCGAGGAGAGAGGAAGCTATAAGAAGGAAGGGTGGAGGGATGAGGGCACGACAGCCGGCCCGGTGTCACTGCCCCGCCCCACCGCGACCCCCAAGCTGAAACGCAACAAGGCCCCTACGCCACGGCCCCACGGTGCAGGTTGGAGAAGGGGCTGGGCCGCTCAGGGCGGTCAGCCGGGACTGGGGTACCTGAGAGAAGGCCGCGGGGCCCGCCACCGCCGCCCTCCGTGCCCAGACAGGGCCGCCAGCCACACCGTCCGGCGGGGCGTTCTCCGCGGCAGCCGCTCCCTTCCTGCTGCGCGGCGGCGGGCACGGCCCAGCCCCGGGTCTCGCGAGGAGGCGCGGGTGGCAGGGAGAGAAGTTGACCCAAGGGCGCGGCCCGGCTTTCCGCCTGACCCCTCAGTCTGGACAGCACAGGGTGGCGCAAGGCAGGGCAGGGCCGGGGGCGGCCCAGGCGACTGCAGGTGGCAGGAGGGCGGGGACGAGAGCCGTTGGGCCGGCCTCAGGCGCGCTGGTTTTGTTGTTATTGTGAGGATTGTCTGGGGCCCCTTTAAGCCGGAACAGGCAGGGAGGAAGTGCGTCACCGGCGGCTCGCCCCTGCACATGGCCCTCTTCCGTCCCCGCCAGCCCTGCCAACCGTGTCGCAGCCGCCCGCTGGCCGCGCTCGGGCTGCCCGGTATTCTATCTGCCAGGCTTCGCGTCGCCGAGCGGCAGGTCGGGCTCCTCGGAGCCTCTCCCTCCTGGCCGTTTGCTCGGACTCGGCCTCAGCTGCCCTGAAGCCTACCCACTAGCTCCGCTGGCGCTAGCCTACCCTGTTTTGACCGCACCCTGAAGATTTAGGGAGTCTTTCTCCATCCCAAGAGTCGTCTCTGCAAAAGCTGATGTCCTTCCTGGTGCTGAACCACACTTCTGCTCAAAATGTGTTGAGCGCCGTCTGTCTGCAAAGCAAGGTGCCAGGAGCTTTGGCGGAGAAGCCGTGGGGTACATGCATAAAGAGTACAAGCTTTTGGTAAAACCCTAAGTCCTCCTCTACTTTCTGGGGGACCCTGGCTGTCCTTGCTGGGCCTCCCTTGATTTCTCTATTGGGGACGGTAATGCCTACCTGACCGCAAGCTGAGTAAATGAGCTATGAGAGCAAACTGTGGTGCAGTTCTAGCGTGTGCCAGCCTTTCAAGCGTCAGTTTCCGTCTACTTCCTCTTAATCTTCACTAAAATCCACAAGTATTCATTGAGCATCTAATGCGTGTTCAGTATGGTGGGAGATGAGGGAATGACAGTATTATTTTTCTATTTTTATAGGTTAGACATAGGAACAAAAAGTTGAGTCTATTGCCCATAGCCAACCTTTTCTTCATTTTCTGCTGTGGTTTAGGAGTGGGTATAGTAAGTTAAGGGTTGTTAGATGTGCATTTTCACAGCTCCCGACTTCCACTTAAGAATAGATAATACAGGGGACTTTGCAAGCTGGTTTCTTTCCCTCTCACTTTCAGAAGGGCTTCGAGGTAGCCACTACTGAATTAGTTGAGAGACAAGGCACCCCTCCTGAGGAAATCTCAATTGCACAACCACTACTATGCCCCAACTGAGCAGGAAGCAGTTAAAGCAGTGGTCAAACCTCCCCAACAGCACTTGGGTTTTACTGTTGAGAGAGGGGACTGAGAGCCAGGACTAGTTGGATTTCCTAGGCAGACTAAGAATCCCTAAGCCTGGCTGGGAAGATGACCGCATCCACCTTTAAACACGGAGCTTGCAACTTAGCTTACACCCGCCCAATCAGGTAGTAAAGAGAGCTCACTAAAATGCTAATTAGGCAAAAACAGGAGGTAAAGAAATAGCCAATCATCTGTCGCCTGAGAGCATAACAGGAGGGACAATGATCAGGATATAAACCTATAGGCATTCGAACCAGCAACCGCTACCCTCTTTGGGTCCCCTCCCTTTGTAAGGGAGCTCTATTTTCAATCTTAAATCTTGCAACTGCACACACTTCTGGTCAGTGTTTGTTACGGCTCAAGCTGAGCTTTCGCTGGCCATCCACCACTGCTATTTGCCGCTGTCGCAGACCCACAGCTGACTGCCATCCCTCCGGATCCGGCAGGGTATCCACTGTGCTCCTGATACAGCGAGGCACCCATTGCCACTCCTGATCAGGCTAAAGGCTTGCCATTGTTCCTGCACGGCTAAGTGCCCAGGTTCGTCCTAATCGAGCTAAACACTAGTCACTGGGTTCCATGGTTCTCTTCCATGACTCACAGCTTCTAATAGAGCTATAACTCTCACCACATGGTCCAAGATTCCATTCCTTGGAATCTGTGAGGCCAAGAACTCCAGGTCACAGAACACAAGACTTGCCACCTTGGCAGTAGCCTGTGGCCATCTTGGAAGAGGCCTACCACCATCTTGGGAACTCGGGGAGCAAGGACCTCCCAGTAACAGTGACCGGGGGAAATTCTTCCTCTCAACAGCTAATGCACCAGGATCTCTTACACCCTATCCTCCCTCACCGTGCTCTCCACGGTAGAACACATACCATATCTTAGCTGTACTCTATCAATTGCGCATCTGAAGTAAATAGTGAAGTCTCCTTTGTTTCCAGTCAGGGAGCAACAACTTGCTATGATACTGGCCTTCTATAACAGACTCTTCTTTGTCTACCCAGGCACTCTAATGGAACTTTAATTCTAGCTCAAGTTATTTTCTCAGACTCCCTTAAAGCAAGGCGCAGCCATTTGACACACTTATAGCCAGTGAGTTGAATGTTGAACTTACTGTTGAGGCTTCTAGGAAAGCACTTAGATGGAAGGGCTCTGCAAATCAGAGCTCATCTTTGCCCTACACCTGTCTTGAAGAGCTACAGCACTCATAGTTCACTCATGAAACAACAAACAAGAACAATGGCCTGCATGCCAAGGATGGCAGAGCAGAAAAGTGTAAAGAGGCTGGGCATTTGATGCCATTGTTGTGCCACCAGACAAGCCCTAGGCTATCTTCTCTAAGACTTCTTGTTTTGAGTCAAATTCCTGTTTAAGCCAGAAAGTTTTCACAACCTTCACCACCCAGTCCTGCAGCTGTTGTCTCATGCTTGTGACTCAGACTTCCAGGAATCCTTTAGAAGTGATGTGGTGATCTCGTTTGGTACTATGCAATATACATTATTAATGAAGCTACCCTAATAAATATTAAGACAGAATGTGCACTTCACAGTGATTCAAATACTCTTTAACACTCTTTAAAACAGAGTCTATCAGCAGTTCGCTAACACAGAAAAACATTTAAAATTGTGATAAAGTCTGGGTGCAATGGCTTGCCTCTAATCCCAGAACTTCGGGAGGCCGAGGCAGGTGGATTGCTTGAGCTCAGGACTTCAAGACCAGCCTGAGCAACATGGAGAAACCCCGTCTCTACAAAAAATTCAAAAATCAGCCGGGCGTGGTGGTGCACGCCTGTGTTCCCAGCTACTCTGAAGGCTGAGGTGGGAGGATTGCTTGAACCCAGAAGGCAGAGGTTGCAGTGAGCTGAGACCGCATCCAGCCTGGGTGATAGAGTGAGACTCTGTCTCAAAAAAGAATAAAAAGTAAAAATAAAATTGTAATGAACATTGAAGAAATTGAAATATATGGGTACAAAGATGTTATAGTATCAGAAAAAATGACTTTTTTTAACTTTATAGCCACTTGAATTAAGTTCCTAAAAATGCTTTTGATGCTGTTGAGCTTGGCCATGGTAACAGTATGTAAATATCCCGTTTTTGTTAAAATATAAACAGGTATGTGTCCAGAGCAGTGTATGAAAGGGTGGTTCCCAGAATATTGATAGTGTTTGATGTGGAATTTGGGCTAGGAAAAATAATTACCAATGAGGAGATACAAGATAGCAGCAGTTAGGGAGAAGCTGTCCATGGAGCTGCCGATTTAAATCACCGTCCATTTTAGCAGATAAGAACTGGAAATGTCAAAGAATAATTGCCCAGCTCAGTTACCATCTGTTACTAAAGATAGCCCCAGCCGGGTGCAATGGCTTACACCTGTAATCCCAACTCTTTGGGAGGCTGAGGCAAATGGATCACCTGAGGTCAGGAATTCGAGACCAGCCGGGCCAACATGATGAAACCCCGTCTCTACTAAAAATACAAAAACTGAGCTAGGTGTGGTGATGCATGCCTGTAATCCCAGCCATTAGGGAGACTGAGGCAGGAGAATTGCTTGAACCCGGGAGGCAGAGGTTGCAGTGAGCTGAGATTGTGCCACTGCACTCCAGCCCGGGCGACAGAGCAAGACTCCGTCTCAAAAAAATTAAAAAAATTAAAAAAATTAAAAATCCTATCTGGAAAGTATTGATAAATGATTAAACATTACCTTGATAATAATGTTATTATATTTTCCAAAAAGACATGAGGCTACAAATAATATTAAGCAGTAAAATTTTAGTGAGCAGTCATTCGAAACTTTTAGTCTGTTTTTCATCAACTTTCACATTCAATTTGATAGTACCCTTTGTTCAAAAGAGGTTTTAAAATCTTGAACTATATTTCCCGGTGACATGAAACCCTCTTAAATGTATTAAAATCTTCTAAGACAATAGTTTTATAAAACAAAAATTGTTTTGTTTATGGATTATAGCCCCTTTAAATCAACAATTCCAAAGTGGTTAAACAAGTAGACTTTTTAAAATGATCTAAGTAAGGTAATACGAAACTAAGAAAGATAAAATTTCAAATGATTTAAGCTATTTCTACCTATAATAAAAGTAAGACTTCTGATTGCAGGCAATTTGGTTATGGAGCGTTATAATCTCACAATAGAACCTATATATACAATTGGTTCTATTCTTGCTTCTTTAATTCTAATAGAATCTGAGAGTAAAGGAACAGTTTGAAAAAACAGCACAAACCTGCCTAGCTGATCAGGAGAGGTAGATAAGAAAATGACTGCTTAGTTTAACAGCATGAATGGCAAAGACAGAGGAAATCTATCCAGAACTGAGGGACATAATCAAGAGGTATTTTGACCCCAAGACTGAAAAATGGAGAGCCAAGTCATGCAAGCCCCAAAAAGGTTTGCCTTCAAAATTGAATTCAGAGTGAATCAGGTCCACCTTAGTGACTGCTTGTTCACAAGAACAGATATAGTAAGAGAATGAGAAAAGTACCTAACGGGACTTAGAGATTGATATTTTTAAAATTTTCTCTAGGATGATCCATCTATTATCAACCATTTTGATATTTACATCTCTAATAACTAAGTCTAAACTCAGATTAAAGTCTGAAACTCAAGTAAAGGTGGTCTTCTTGCCAAGTATCTTTACCACCAAACAGCAATTACCTAAATCTTAGAATTATTTCACAGTGCAGGCCAATTTCAGGATCTGAAAAGCTAGTCATGAAGTGATGTCAAATGTCATATTACAATACAACTCACAATTATCTATATATTCTATTAATATAAACTAGTGCACTTCCCATTTCCTAAACCAAGTCCTAAAGCAATTATCAATATCATTCAAAGTTAATTCCAAAAGAGCTCAAAACTCCACATCCGAGGTTTTTAATTATGACTTTGTGAACATTTTCACAAATATGGCAACTACCTAAATTCCTAACTAGAAAACACCTTTTCCTTCATAGATCATTAAGGATCTATAATCTTTTTACCTAATACTGTATTACTAAGTAACATACTAATATAAAACAAAGTCATCAGTGCAAACATTAACTCCAAAAGAACAGTTAAGGCCAGGAGTGGTGGCTCATGCCTGTAATCCCAGCACTTTGTGAGGCCAAGGTAGGTGGATCATCTGAGGTCAGGAGTTTGATACCAGCCTCACCAACACGGTGAAACCCCATCTCTACTAAAAATACAAAATTAGCCAGGCGTGGTGTCACATGCCTGTAATCCCAGCGACTGGGGAGGCTGAGGCAGGAGAATTGCTTGAACGCGGGAGGCAGAGGTTGCAGCAAGCTGAGATAGTGCCATTGCACTCCAGCCTGGGCAACAAAAGCGAAACTCCGTCTCAAAAAAAAAAAAAAAAAAAAAGAAGAGTTTAAATAAGGAAGCTATCAGAGTCTTGT
>NW_012116289.1:3810461-3817922 GCF_000951035.1 Colobus angolensis palliatus | reverse complement strand
CCCGGGAGGCAGAGGTTGCAGTGAGCTGAGATTGTGCCACTGCACTCCAGCCTGGTCGACAGAGCAAGACTCAGTCTCAAAAAAAAAAAAAAAAAAAGCCCGTAATGAGAACTCTCAAGAGTATCATGGTAATATAATATGGTAATAGATAATAAAACAGTCCTGATCATTAATAATAAATATACTACTTCTACTTCAACTGAGGAATGGAAAACCAAACATCATATGTTCTCATACGTCCCTAAGCTATGAGGATGCAAAGGCATAAGAATGATACAATGGACTTTGGGGACTTGCAGGGAAAGGGTGAGAAGGGTGTAAGGGATAAAAGACTACAAATTGGGTTCAGTGTATACTGCTCGGGTGGTGGGTGCACCAAAATCTTACAAATCACCAAAGAACTTATGTAACTAAATACCACCTGTTCCCCAAAAAACTATGGAAATTAAAACTTAAAAAATAAGTATAGTACTTCTCTGCTTTAGCGATATTAACTATTCAGTACACGTAATTAAGCTTAGCAATTCAGTGATTTCTGACTATTGGGTAGCTCTCTTTGTTAACAAATAAAATATAAATTTGAAGAAAGTTATTTGTAAATAATAATAATGGATTTCTGTGAATTAATGGGATGTTTGTTTACTTCCACTTCTTTGAGGTGTAAAAGAGAACAGCTAGAAAACACATATTGCGGCTGGGCATGGTGGCTCACATCTGTAATCCTAGCACTTTGGGAGGCTGAGGCGAGCAGATCACCTGAGGTCAGGAGTTCAAGACCAGCCTGGCCAACATGATGAAACCCCATCACTACTAAAAACACAGAAGTTAGCTGGGCATGGTGGCACATACCTGTAGTCCCAGCTATTCAGGAGGCTGAGGCAGAAGAATCGCTTGAACCCAGGAGGCAGATGTGGCAGTGAGCCAAGATCATACCACTGCACTCCAGCTTGAGTGACAGAGTGACACCTCCGTCTTGGGGGAAAAAAAAACACACAATTGATTCATTCAGTGAGATTACAGGTTCCTTTAAAAATTCAAAGAAAGTGCTTGTCACTGAGCTTTTCTTACTGAAATTTGGAGTGCCTTCCAGGAAGCTAAAATACTTTCATGATGTCGAGTAGCATAGTCTGAGTGTGTTTGATAGCTCTCTTGGAAGGAAAGACTTCAAGTGATGATCTTGCGGTTTCAAGTTTCAGAGATGATGTTGGCCATCTGGCTTCTGATTCCATTCATTTCCACTTTAACCATCCTTGTCACATTTTAAAAAGACTGTGTGACAAAGCATCTAATCAAATCTTAATCAAGTTTATTGTTTTTAAAAAATGAAAACCTACACTGGAAGCCTAAGAAAATTAGCTCATTTCAACACTCCACTTTAAAAATCATAAATGGTCCCAGATGTTTGATCACAAGCCATCTTGTAGGAATTGAAACAAAACCATTCATTAAATGCCAAATGGGTGTTTTGAATTATATTTCATCTAATGAATTCTTAGAACAGTCTTGAGAGATAGTGAGGACACTGAAGCTCAGAAAGGGTAAGTATCCTGCCCAAAATCACACAGTAAGTTCCAAATAGATTTCTGTCTCCACTGTAATGCACACACTTTCCACTACACTGAACTTTATTACTTAAAGATAATCATGGGTAACAGGACACATTCAGGAGGAAAAGGCTTTCAGGAACATCTTAGAGATTATCTAGATCAGTCTTCTAGATACCGCCAGAATGAATCAGTCTTACCACGTCTCTGAAGGGTGATTAGCCAATTGACTTAGCTCTTTCCAGAGAGATGGATCACCATAGTTTTTACTACAACATGACAGGTTTTAAACAGCCGTGGTAATTGTAAGTGAATTGAAATTTGCATTCCTATAATTTGTCATTGGGCCTACAATGATCAATCCAAAATGTGTTTACTCTTATTCCACATACCAGCCCTTCAAATAGACAACTATAAAATGCTCTTCATATCTTCTGCAGACTAAATAGCCTTAGATCTTCAACAATTCTTTAGTTTCCAGATCTCTCAGAATAGTGACTCACCTTTGAACATACTAGTTTGTAAATTCCCCCATAAATTATGAACACAATAAGCACAGTAGTTCATACATATTGTGATTTCTCTGTAATAGTCTTCATAAAGACACATCTATATTTCTATTAGTTTGTTAATAGAAATCTACCTAATCTGGTTTAGCCGTTGAGTTTCCTGCTTTTCAGGAACTCTATGTCTAGTCAGTATTTACAGTGACCATTTGGCTAAGAAAGAAACCTCTTGTTTCTCTGATGATTCAGTCTAATGACTTATTTAGGATAACAATTGGAGAATATTGTAGCTAAATACCATCTCACTGAGGCTCTTTTAGGTGACCAGAGAAGTAGTAGGGGAAAGAGGGAAAATCATTTACATTGTTCACCCTTTGAGAATTTTTACCTAAGTGTATGTGTTAGTTGTCTATTGCTGTAAAACAAATTGCCTCCAAAACTGTGGGTCAGAAATTTGGGAGCAGCTTAACTGGGAGTTCTGGTTTGAGGTTCTCATGGCATTGCAGTCAAGATTTCAGGTGGCATTCAGTAATCTGAAGACTTGATTGGGACTGAAAGATCTACTTTCCAGATGTCTCACTCATAAGGCTGGCATGCTGGTGCTGGTTACTAGTGTGAAGTCTCAGTTCCTCCCCACGTGGGCCTCTCTGTAGAACTGCCTGAGCATCCTCAAAACATGGCAGCTGGATTCCCCCAGAATGAGAGAGCCAAAAGACCAATACCTTTTATGACTTAATCTTGGAAATTACATAAATACTGTCACCTGCATTGTGTTCTTTAGTCACATAGACCAGCCCTGAGTCAGTTTGGGAGGAGAGTAAATATGGGCATGAATACTTGGAGATAAGGACTATTAGTCTCATATTGGAGGCCAACTTACCAAATATACTTTACCAAAGCATGGCAGGTCTAATAGATATCTCTTTCCTTCTATATACTACTATCCAATTCCAAATCCCAATACCAGTGTTGCAATTGTTTCACATCTGCTTGCCCATCCACTGGCATTCAGCCTCTCTCTTTCTAAAGGCATTTCACCAATTTCCTCCTCCAAATTTAGAACTATCTTAACACTATTCCATATTTCTCACATGTTTGTTGTTATTGCTTTGTTATGGCCAGCTTTGCATCCTCAGCAAATTCTCTGATATTCAATGAGCCTGAATCACTGAACTTCGTCAATGAGAGCCTCTCATCCCTAAGGGCAGTGGCTGATCCCTATATCTGCTATTCCTATGGTCTTTAGAATTTGCTTTCCTTCTCACTAGCCATCTCCTCCTTATTACTGTGTTCTCTGTTATAAGTGATAATTTTTTTTTTTTTTTTTTTTTGAGACGGAGTCTCTGTCACCCCCAGGCTGGAGTGCAGTGGCATGATCTCAGCTCACTGCAGCCTCTGCCTTCCAGGCTCCAGCGATTCTCCTCCCTTAGCCTCTGGGTAGCTGGGATTATAGGCACATGCCACGATGCCTGGCTAACTTTTGTATTTTTTAATAGAGACGTGGTTTCACCATGTTGGCCAGGCTGTCTCAAACTCCTGACCGCAAGTGATCCACCTGCCTCAGCATCCCAAAGTGCTGGGATAACAAGCATAAGCCACTGCGCCCAGCCTGTAAGTGATAATTCTTTATACTTAATCTTCTATGTTCAAAACGTGGTGTGGTTTCTCTTTTCTCTCTCTTAGTTGGACACTGGTTGATACAGCATTGGTATCAGAGGTGGTCCCAGGAGATGGACAATGAAGATAAAATTTAAGAATTGGTTTGGTCATTCCCTTTGGCTGAGCTCTTCCTCAGAGGGAAATTAGATGCTAGAAATCCATGGCATGCAGGGGCATTACAATTGATCAGACTACCATCTGTGGTTGATTGTGATGACATGCCAACTGAAGCAAGTGACTGCCTCAGCAGTTGATGCATTTGACAATTAGGGCAATGAAGATGACAGTAAGGACAGTGATATGGGATAGATCCTTCTGAGTGCCCTTAAGCACTTGTAGATAGAAAATGAAATGTCTTTCGACTCTTAGCTCAAGTCTATGACCAGAACTACAAAGAACCTTTTAGTTCTTGCAAGCATAGGGGTGATACTGTTGAAAATCAAGCACCAGATTTCATTTTAAGGGTTGCTGAATTATAGTAACAGTTCAATTCACAATCACATCACTATGTATGTATATATGTATATGTAATATACACGTATACACGTATGTGTATATGTATTATAGGTCACTGATTGGAAAAGAATGGAGACCTGAAAATTGGAATGGGGCTATCTCCTTAGACCCTGATGATGCTGACAATCTTGAAACTCCAAGTCACTCTAAGCTTTGCCTATTAGTGAAAGTAGCTTGCCCTCTGGAGACTAACTTTTCTTTACCTGAAAACTCTGTGATAACCTCACTTGGGGCAGAGTCCTTAAAAGAGGATGTTCCTTCTCAAGACCTGTCATAACCACTCGCTATCACTGCTAGACCTATAACTACAGCTACATCTCAGCGTGCCCCACAGGGACAGGTATACACTCTGACCCAGGAAGAACTAGCTGACACTCCAAAAGAATTGTAAGACTTTGCTAATATATACTGGCAGAAATCCAGGGAATATGTGTGAGAGTGTATCCTAAGGGTGTTAGACCAAGGAGGGTAAAATATAGAGCCAGCTTGCTATGCTTGTACTTGCTAGAGATTCCAGATTTCATGTGTTAGCTCATGCAGCTGAAGGTGGTTCTTATGATTTATTGGTGTATTGACTGAAATTTGGACTCAAAGACAGCCTACATTTAATACAGCTGAGATGCCAGAGCTTTCCTGGCATCATGTGGAGAAAGCAATCCAAGGACTTAGAGAGATAGGAATGTTAAACTGTATCATGTGCTACCAGCACACCCTTCCCCCTCCACCATTCCATGAGAAGGCCCATAAGACACTCTCTTCACTAAGGTATTGAGAGGTACATTAGTAAGGGGGAGCACCTGAATTTTTGTAAAGCTCTGTGGTTGCTCTTTGTAGACCAAGTGGGAGTATAGGGATGCCATTTAAATGAACCTCCTAGTTGTGCCACTTGAGAGACAGCATTATGGAAGGCTGGGGATATGTTTTACAGGATGAAGCATATTCTTTGATTTCAAGACCATTGTATGCAGAGAGGCGTGCAGATTCAAGCTCAACTGCAAAAATATTTAATGTCCATTATTTACATTAATATTTGTCTCAGTCACTATTATAGAGGACACAAAGGATAGCGAGTATACTTGCCTTCAACGAGTTTGCAATCTAGTAGGAGAAAATAAGACACACATGCAAGTGACTATAAAACAAAATAGAGTAAAGGAGGTATCCCAGGCCCTTGTGTACGTCAGCCACCTTATGTCTCAGCCAAAAGTGGAAGAGGGAAGTAAGGAAAGGTTGTACAAGATTCTTCCTTTCCTCAGTCTTTTCCAACTTTTCCTCACATTTTCCCAGAGTATGCCTTCCTTAAAAACCTCATCTACTTTTTTTTTTTTTTTTTTGAGATGGAATCTTGCACTGTTGCCCAGGCTGGACTGCAGTGGTGCCATCTCGGCTCACTGCAACCTCCGCCTCCCAGGTTCAAGTGAGTCTCCTTCCCTCAGCCTCCCAAGTAGCTTGGATTACAGGTGCCCGCCACCACACCTGGCTAATTTTTTTTTTGTATTTTTAGTAAAGACAGGGTTTCACTATGTTGGTCAGGCTGGTCTTGAACTCCTGACCTCATGATCCGCCTGCCTTGGCCCCCAAAAGTGCTGGGATTACAGGCGTGAGCCACCACACCTGGCCAAAACCTCATCTACTGCCCTTCCTCAGGCCCAGTTGAAACTCCTTCAGTTTGGCCACTGGGAAAAGAGACCCAGCTGTGCCCCAGGAAATAAGATGGACCCCATATGACCAGGCATACATATCTACCTCCCCCATATCAATGTCTGTGTCCCCACTGCCATTATTAACAACAGCCTCATTCTTTTTCATCACACTCTGCACTGTCTCCTCCTATGTTACTTCCAGTATCTACAGCAACTTCTTTAAGTTGGTAGTGCCTTCCTAATTAATTTTGTTAAAGTTCTGAGACCAGATCTAGGATCAACAGAATAACTGGTTAATTTGACTGACAAGGGTAAGGAATGGGGAATGACAGCTAAGTCAAGTACTTCAAATACTACATGCTAGAAACCCATTTCATTCATTCATTCTAAGGATTTAGCACTCCAGAGTTACAAACTTTTATACTTCCTGTCTTATCTTGAAAAATTTCCAAAAACATGCATAACACATTTTAAATAGTTACATAACTGGTCAAGAGAAAAGGTCAAAGTTCTTGAGAAAAATCTTGGCTGAGTTCACATTTTTTCTCCATCTTAGTTTTTTTGTGTATTTCCCTTCATGACTCCCTAGGGTTTGTAAAGTAGGTTGAATCTTGGAAAAAGCAAGCTAGCTTTGACTAAGAAAACTTGTTAAATTTCAGACTTTAGAAAGTAATGGGACAGCTTCCTGAGTATAATGTTTGTAACATTCATTTTTAAAGAATGCAGGAGTTTATCTCCCTGAAGGGATTTATGTTTTACGACTTTGATATTGTCCAGTACTAAAAATGCTCAGTTCTGTTGCAAGAATGTGTAATTAGGATAAAACAACTTACCATTAGTGGAGTTCCTATTACAGATGTGGAGTGTGCTAGGTGTTTTATGATGAGCTCTTTGAATCCCTTTAAGATAAGCCCTGAGCCTCCACTTTCAAACTTGTCCTATCCCGTCCTTAGACACTGTCTCTGTGCTTCCATGTGAAATCTAATAATGCATTTACTATATTTTAATGACTTTTTTTTTTTTTTGAGATTGAGTCTTGCTGTCTTGCCCAGGTTGGAGTGCAGTGGCATGATCTCGGCTCACTGCAACCTCCACCTCCTGGGTTCAAGCAATTCTCCTGCCTCAGTCTCCCGAGTAGCTGGGACTATAGGCATGTGCCACCACACCCGGCTACTTTTTGTATTTTTTTTAGAGATAGGGTTTTGCCATTTTGGCCAGGCTAGTCTCAAACCCCTGATCTCAGATGATCTGCCTGCCTTGGCCTCCCAAAGTGCTGGGATTACAGGGGTGAGCCACCACACCTGGCTTGTAATGACTTAAGTCTGTCTCCCTCACTAGACTATGTACTCCCTGAGGCTAGATATTGTGCCTCAGCCATTTCAACATCATTGTTGCCTAGCACAATCCTTTTGCATTGTTGCCTAGTAACAGTAAATATTACGGACTAAATTATAATACTTATTTTGCAGAGGGAAATGAGCTATAGGGAAGTTATCTGCCTAAGTTCTCCAGTTAGTAATCGATAGAGCTGTTGATACAAAAGCCCTTGACTTTTTCTTTCTTTTTTTTTCTTTCTTTTTTTTTTTTTTTTTT
>NW_012116289.1:3785765-3810233 GCF_000951035.1 Colobus angolensis palliatus | reverse complement strand
TAATTTTAGTAGAGATGGGGTTTCACCATTTGGCTAGCTGGTCTCAAACTCCTGGCCTCAAGCAGTCCACCCGCCTTGGCCTCCCAAAGTGCTGGGATTACAGACGTATAAGCTACCGCACCCGGCTGCCCTTGACTTTTATTCATAGTGTTTCTATTTAACACCACCCTAGCTGCAGTTCTGTAGGATTTTGTGTGACCATTTTACATCCTCTATCTTGTGAGCAGTAATAATAGTATGTCTGGGAGAGTCTGAGCCACATTGAGGAGGAGATTTGGCAAAAAGAGTTAAGGAAAAAGCCACAGAAGCATCATGGATACAAAGTTTAGAAGTGATGGGGGGGACATCAGTCTTTACACATCTGTTAGGAATCTCATGCAGCTAAAAGCAGCATCCCTGATAAACTTGTTTGTTATCTACTCAGCAAAACAGAGAAAACCCATAGGAATTTGAGCATTGTACCTGTCTTATCTCTTGTACACATTCCTCTCTCATTTAATGATTGGTCGTACCAGAGGCCATTTTCCTGCTAACTCCTTCTCCGCCAAACTAAGTATTTTAATGTATTAGTTGTTATTGCACATATGACTAAAATCTCCTATAATTATTATATATTTGTAGCTTTTCTCTTGTGTCTATGAAAGTCATTCGTTGGTTAGCATAACCATCTTTTATTCACTTTCACCCAAAATTACAGTTCATAGCATACTTCAGGAAGGGAAAATGTTGAGGCATCCTCTTTATAAACCACCTAAATTTCTAAGGATGCCAGGGAATCAATGGTAGTAAATAAGCTTAAAGAAAGAAAAAAAGTCTCAGCTTAACTTGAGACTCAATTTTGCTCAGATTCATTTGAGAGATGACACTTTTTGATTCCCACCATTTATATATATTAGTTTCTTTTTCCCTTTCACTCTTCTCGTTTTGTTTTGTTTTGTTTCTTTTGTGAGATGGAGTCTCATTCTGTCACCCAGGCTGGAGTGCAGTGTTGTGATCACAGCTCACTGCAGCCTCATCCTTTTGGGCTCAAGTGATCCTCCCACCTCAGCCTCCTGAGTAGCTGGGACTACAGGCACATGCCCCCATGCCCGGCTAATTTTTTTGTATTTTTTGAATTTTTTGTAGAGATGGGGTTTTGTCCTGTTGCCAAGGCTGGTCTTGAACTCCTGGGCTCAAACCATCCACCCACCTCAGACCACAAAATGCTGGGTTACAGGCATAAGCCACCACACCCAGCCTAGTTTCCGGTCTTTTCACATTTCCTTTAGAAATCTCCATTTTGTATACATAATCTCATTTTTACTTATCATGAACAAAAACAAAAACCATTTTTAGATGACTGTTTTATAGGCTTTTAAAAATCAGCTATGGGCCGGGTGCAGTGGCTCACACTTGTAATCCCAGCACTTCTGGAGGCCAAGGCCAGCGGATAACCTGAGGCTGGGAGTTCGAGTCCAGCCTAACCAACATGGAGAAACCCCATCTCTACTAAAAATACAAAATTAGCCAGTTGTGGTGGCGCATGCATGTAATCCCAGCTACCTGAGAGGTTGAGGAAGGAGAATCACTTGAACCCAGGAGGCAGAGGTTGCAGTGAGCTGAGATCGTGCCATTGCACTCCAGCCTGGGCAACAAGAGCAAAACTCCATCTCAAATAAATAAATAAATAAATAAGAAATAAAATAAAGTCAACTATGTAGTGCTTGCAGGAATGTAAATGAATACATTTCTGGGGAATAATTTGATAGACATATCAAACTCCTAAAAGAGGACTGTAATAAGAAGGGATGGGATGCATTCTGTAGTACCAATAATGTTCTGTTTCTTGACATGGTGGATATGTGGGTTTTCATGTTATAACTGTTAAAAAGCATATATGTAAGTTCTATGTACTTTTCTGTATGTTATGTTGTATTTCACAATTCAAGAATTATTTTAAAATGTACATATGGTTATTCACTTTAAATAATTCTTCCTTCATTTAAAAAGAGTGTAAGTGACTATTTCAAAGCATTGATTATAATAGCAAATACAACAGCAAGGGCTTGGTTAAATAAAGCATAGCATACCCAGATCATGGAATACCATGCATCTTTTTTTAAATGACATGTAGATAAATATATGCTGAGATACAGGCTGTTCATAACACAAAGGGGAAAACAAATTGCACAAACTCTGTTCAGTAAGATCTTTTACTTAAAAAATTATACAATAGGCCATGCATGGTGGCTTACACCTGTAATCCCACTGCTTTGGAAGGCCGAGGTGGGTGGATCACCTGAAGTCGGGAGTTCGAGACCAGCCTGACCAACATGGAGAAACCCTGTCTCTACTAAAAATACAAAATTAGCCAGGTGTGGTGGTGCATGCCTGTAATCCCAGCTACTCGGGAGGCTGAGGCAGGAGAATCACTTGAAGCCAGGAGGCGGAGGTTGCAGTGAACCATGATCACACCATTGCACTCCAGCCTGGGCAACAAGAGCAAAACTCCATCTCAAAAAAAAAAAAAAAAAATATATATATATATATGTATTTTCCATGCATTAAGAATTTCTAGAACTATATAAACCAAATTATGGAGTGAATTTTATTTTATTTCTTTTTGTTTATATTTTCTACTTTTTCTAAATGAACTTATTTTGCTATTTTGATAAGAAAAAAGCTATTTAAAAGAAATTTTAAGTTCATTTATTCCTTCATTCAGTAGCAAGTCTCGGGTGAAGTCAGAGAAACATTTTCAAGTTTAAATTTCAAGTTCAAGTGTTAATTTCTATATAAAATCCTTTCCTAAATCAAAATTTGTTCTTCAATAAAATCCCTTTTATGTTTTGAAAAATTATGATTTTTAAAAATAAATTAGGCAAGATTGAATGTTTTTCTTTTATTGTATTTTTAAATGTTGCTTATTCACAAATCCTTCCATCCTTTAGATTAAGGCCTAATTTGTGAGTAATATTCAAGTCATTAATTTCACAATTACTATTACATTATTAAATTTCTATTTAGAGGTACTTAGTGCCATATTTTCAAAAGGAAATAGACACATCTAAAACAGGAAACGGAGGAAATGCAGCATGAAATGTACCATTGCTGTGATTAACCACAGTAGCCACTGGGTGTCTCCACTGCTTCACACCAGTCACTATCTCTGGTGGAAGTTTCCAACGAAAACAGGAGAGGAAGAGCAAAGCTTTATTTACAGAATTCTTAATTAGGAACTGATGCAGCATTTACATGCCAGACATTTTATTTAGAAACAGTTCTGCTCATGTAGGCAATATTTTCTTGCGTTCTTTGATAACTGAGCATTTGATTTGCCAAGGAGAGGAAGGGAAACATTTATTATTTTTCTTAACATCCTATCATTTCCTATTCCAATTTTTAAATCGGAAACAAAAATTCTTCATTTGTGACATCTTGGCTATTTTCATAGCTACCATTTTCAGAGTTCCGTAATGAAATAACTTCAGTAAAAGCAAGGAAATTTACCACTAGACAGGAATATGGTATGTTTTCCTTTTCGAAAAGTAGGAAACTACATTACTGGTAGCTTTCTACCTCTGAGAAATGTCACTGTGTCCCAAAAGGGCTAGCGAATAGAAGAAAAAGACAGGAATCAGCCACAGAGTGGTAGAACTGGCCTCTGGGTAGGTAATCTTTAAAGTTAACTCTCCACCAGGTAAGGTGACTCACGCCTGTAATCCCAACATTTTGGGAGGCTGAGGTGTGAAGATAACTTGAGCTCAGGAGTTCCAGACCAGCCTGGGTAACATGTGAAACCCCATCTCTACTAAAAATACAAAAATGAGCCGGGTGCAGTGGCGCACACCTGTAGTCCCAGCTAGTCAAGAGGCTAAGGTGGGAGAATTGCTTGAGCCCAGGAGGTTGAAGTTGCAGTGATCATGCCACTGCACACCAGCCTGAGCGACAAAGCTTGTCTCAAAAAAAAAAAAAAAAAATTCAAGTTCAGACCTGTTGAGGGGATTCCAATTTGTCCTTATTTTCCTACTCTGCATAAAAACACACTTAAGTACATAGCTCACAGACCCTATAAAACAACCATACAATAGTCTCAAAAAAAAAAAAAAAAAAAAAAGCTAACGCTTCCTGGGATTGCAGATCTAAACCTTGGGACTGACTATAATTTAGAAACTTAACCTTTGTTTATATTTCTAGATGCCATTAAATTTGCAATTTGTTCATTTAGGGTATATTTTTTTCTTCATCTTGACTTCTTTTAGTTTAATTTTTCCACTCCAAACCTACTGCTTTCTTCTGTGTTCTCAGTTTCCTCTGCCGTCTACCATTCCCACTTTTATCTTTTCTTTGCTGCCCCTTTTCATTTGCTTGGTTGAGTAGATAACTCTTTTGAATGAAAGTCATTGTTTTAAAAAAAATCCTACCTTAGCCCCAAATCATTCCATCAGAAGAGAGGAATTCTAGAAATTTAACATAAATGGTTCAAAGTTTAAGATGCTCCCTAAACACAAATACAATTGCATACTTCAGCTAGTATTCACTGTGATATAATAAATTAGCTATATAACTGATTTACTTATCTGCTTAAGGAATCTAATAAATGGTGGAATCAGAAGAAAAAACTTTGAATTCAAACAGCAGCGAAATTAGAGAGGACATATTTTTGATTCTACAAACTACAAATAGAGTAACTAAACACAGAACTTGGTGTAGGTGACAGAACTTCAAGTCAGAAAGTAGAATTTAAATATCAAGTTCACCTTATCAGGAAAAGATATAGTCATGAGTTAAAGTAATACATTGTTTTAAATAATTCAAATAAATGAG
This sequence comes from Colobus angolensis palliatus, assembly GCF_000951035.1. Lineage (NCBI taxonomy): Eukaryota > Metazoa > Chordata > Mammalia > Primates > Cercopithecidae > Colobus > Colobus angolensis. Next base: position 3,805,427 of record NW_012116289.1, on the reverse strand, counting down.
AAGGAATAAGTAATATAAGATTATGGATCCCAGATTTGACATTAATTTCATATCATGTACTTAATTGGCAGAGTTCTCTGCAGAAGGGGAAAGGATTAAGGAATCTCATAGGTGATCAGAGAGAGAGTGGATCTCAACTATCTTCTACCACGTGAAGACAGATCCACATAAAACCTTACATAGCCTTCTGCAATTTGCTATTTTTACCTAACATTTTGTTTTTAAGATTAAATGCTACATTTATTTTTTAAAATCTAGTAATGCTACATTTACCATCAGTCTTCATTCGCTTTAATTTAGACCCGAAGCTCAGTTTCCCTACTTTTTTGCTTGTTCACTGGACAGTCTGGCCACATAAAAATTTACATCTACTGGAGAAAATGAAGGATTGCAGACAATTTCTTGAAATGCAGCTATGATTTTAATCTCATCTGTTTAGCATGAAGAAACAGATTATGAAAAAAGGCATATTTTCAGAATTTATTATATAGTTTTGAAAGATAAAGACATATGTATGTTTATGTTCATCTCAGCACTATTCACAATAGCAGAGACATGGAATCAACCTAAATGCCCATCAATGGTAGACTCGATAAATAAAATGTGGTACATATACACTATGGAATCCTATGCAGCCATAAAAAAGAATGAGATCATATCTTTTGCAGGGACATGGATGGAGCTGGAGGTCATTATCTTAAGTAAACTAACACAGAACAAAACGCCAAATACACAGTGTTCCCACTTATAAGTGGAAACTAAACAATAAGAACACATGGATACTAGGAAGGGAACAACAGACAGTGGGGCCTACTTGACGGGGAGGTGGCGAGGAGGGGGGGAATCACAAAAGAATACTGATCAGGTACTGTGTTTATTACCCAAGTGACAAAATTATTTGTATAAAAATCCCCCGTGACACACAGTCTACCTATACAACAAACTTGCACATATATCCCTGAACCTAAAATATAAGTAAAAAAAAAAAAAAAGCAAAATAAAAATAATCTAAGCTATTCAAGTAATGACCCAAAAGTTCTTTCATATGTTATGAAGACCAGTAAATGCATTACTAAGCAGTTAGGCTGAGATAAGGGTGAGAGAGAGAGAGGTTTGTTGCTAGGATTTAGTGGTCCTGTAGTCTAGTCCTGACTCTGCTGTCACAGTTTATTTAACTTCTTTGGGCTCTCAATTTTCTCATCTGTAACATTAATCAGTTGGCTGGGCTCAGTGGCTAACATCTTTAATCCCAGCACTTTGGGAGTCCGAGCGGGAGGTGGATCACCTAAGGTCAGGAGATCAAGACCAGCCTGGCCAACATGGTGAAACCCCATCTCAACCAAAACTACAAAAATTAGCTAGGCGTGGTGGTATGTGCCTGTAATCCCAGCTACTCAGGAGGCTGAGACAGGAGAATCACTTGAACGTAGGAAGCAGAAGTTGCAATGAGCCAGGATCACGCCACTGCACTCCAGCCTGGCAACAGAGTGAGAATCTGTCTCAATAAATAAAATAAAATTAAAATAAAATAAAATACATCAGTTGGACCAGATGTCCTTGGTGCTAATTTTCAACGATCTGTGACATCATACAATAAAAACTATAAAGACTAAAAATTTATTCTAGCTCACATGCTTTCATTTTCTGTATGAAACAAATTTTCACTATGATATGTTGGTAAAGAAAGTACATCGTGTATGAGTACCCATTTCTCAGGACATAGAGTATATTTAACTATTTAGCTTATATAGCCATGTAATTTTGCCTACATTGCACATTTTGTTCACATCTATAATTTATTTGCTTCTGAGTCCTTGCTGATAGGCCCCTCCCCTGATTATGGTATTGCTTTTGTGGTGAAATAGGATCCACTTCCATGATCTGTGCCATGGAGATTCAGGAGCACATTGTAGAAACTTCTCTATGTAGGTGAACGATAAGGACTACTGATGTAGGCATACTGTGTTAGAATCACCTGCAGATTATTTGGCAGTTTTTAAAATTATTCCTGGATCCTTCTGTTATAAGGATAGGGCCCTTTACTAAAGCTGCAAGCTGCAGAATCCTCCTCAATCTTTTTATTTTTTTAGCTTTTATTTTTTTAAGCTACTCCTGCTGGAATGGGAACCTCCTCAATCTTCGTCAGAAAAACAACAACAATTGAATTTTAGAGGTTTTTTTTAATTCCTGATCACAGATACAAATAATTAGTGGTCTGGAAAGTAGTTAAGTGTAATAAAAAATATAATGTCCCTTACCACATTGAGAGCTTTATAGTAGCACAAAGGATGCCACACCCAACCCACCTCCCTCATCCTCCCACTATTACCAACTCTGGTCCACAATTTCAAAAGAGACGGCCTAAAATTCTTTTTAAACCATCATTTACATTGAAGCCAATTTAAAAGTGTGATCAGGGATATAGACAACACATGTGCTAGAGCTGTAAAATAAATTTTGGTGATTGCCCAGGCATTTAATATCTTTTTTTAACCAATATTCCCTTTCTAAAAACATAAATTTATATGAATAATGGATTATTTATAATGATTTGCCTGTGAATAACCCATTTCCCCTTCTTTGTCGTGGAGGGAATAATCCTAATTTATTGCTGGGGGAGTTGTGGTATACTGTCTTATTTCAAAAAGAAACAATCTACTTTTGTGAAAAACCATCCTAGCATGTAACATTTTAGCACACTGTCACTCAAGATGTTTGCACTCACAGACACCAATTGTATCATGTCTTTGGGATATGATAAAATTATGTTTAAAATTCATGTTAAAGTTATAGGGTTTTTTTTTTTTTTTTTCTGATCTACATACCAGCCTTAACTCCATGGACTTCACTAATTATATTTAAGGAATTAGAAAACTTCCTTCCTTAATTTTATTCTCATTAATTTTTCTAGGACATTTATCTATTAAATAAAATGGGTTGTTAAAGTATGTTAAGTGTGTAAGGCATGTAACCAGTCAAATGTCAAGGTTCTAAGTAGGTTGGATTTCACGATTAAGGATAATCTCTTAATATTCACAATCTCATTCTTACATATTCCCATCCCCCTGAAGTCTTTCATTTCACTTCTATTCATTCTTATTTGCTCCTACTAATATCTCCATTTAGATTCTCTCATCTGATCTTTCCCATACCTCTTGCCCCACAGTAAGTTTTATTTTCCCCACTTATATTAATCACATCTACTCTGATCTGTGGGCATTTTTCACCTAAAACCCAGCAAAGGAAACATTGTCAACCTGTCAAAAAAAAAAAAAAAAAAGTGCTGCAATTGTGGAGGACAGATAAGCAGGTGATAATAAAAGCATTCTAGTGATTCTGAACCAGGGAACCTGCTGGGCTGGCCTGACTCTGAGGTGGTAAGAGAAGGCAACAGGAGGCAGGAGGCAGCCCCATCACTGTCCATTCCCAGAGCAGGAACTAGGTCGGTGCTCCCTACCTCAAGGTAGCAAGGGAGAAAATTCTCTAAGGAAGAGTCCCAGCAAGATCAAGTATCAGTGCCATGTCCAAGGGGTCAGAGAAATAACCAAAGTCAGTGTGGTAGGGCCATGAGTTTACCCTGTGGTTTGGCTTTATGTGGGTATACGGAAGTGCCAGCAGCTGAGCTGAGAACTGCCAAGAGAGGCAGAAAGCAGATGTGTCAGAGATTTAGGGCCTTAATGGAAGTGAAATGTGATGGCAGAAGAACCACAGGAGTTGCTGAGGCGTCAGTTAGGAAGTGAACTGCAGAACTGGCAGAGGCTGCTGGGCCTGTTGAGGCACCAGGAGTGACAAAGAAGACTGGCAGCTGTAGAGCAGGACAGACCAGATTGGCCAGTACAACAGCAGAGGGCCATGCTGGGCTTTGACTTAGGAATCCTGGTGGAGGCAATGATGAGAGAGAAAAGATGAGACCAGTAGGTAAGCCAAGGTAGTTGTCAGGATAGGAGACAGGCAGGCCAGATGGCTGTTAACCGTGTGGTGTGTCCCGACTTTCCAGCATCAATTTAATGGCCAAATTAAAATGTAAGTCAACTTAAGCCAAGGTCAATTACAATTGCCCACATTCAACTCATTCTACAATGCGGGCAATTGTAATTTTGGTCTGGTTATGTTTAACAAAATGGAAAGGAAGAAGGCACAACCATGGAACTATTTTTTTTTTTTTTTTTTTGATGGAGTCTCACTCTGTCGCCCAGGCTGGAGTACAGTGGTGAGATCTCAGCTCACTGCAGCCTCCACCTCCTGGGTTCAAGCAATTCTTCTGCCTCAGCCTCCCGAGTAGCTGGGATTACAGGTACGTGCTGCCACGTCCTGCTAATTTTTGTATTTTTAGTAGAGATGGGGTTTTACCATGTTAGCCAAGATGGTCTTGATCTCCTGACCTCAGGTGATCCGCCTGCCTCGGCATCCCAAAGTGTTGGAATTACAGGCATGAGCCACCACGCCCAGCTGGAACTACTTTTTTAAATTGATGCACATTAATAAGATTTAGAAAGTCTTGCAATTTAACGGACAGTGTTGAGATTCATGTAACTTTATGTTGAGAATTCTCTTTCCAGGAATTATTTATTTCAATTAGTCACATTTTTATCTTCTACTGAAGTGTAAACTTGATTTAGTGTAAATAACTACCATTTGAATAGTAACATAATCTTTTTCTTTGTATAAAAAATACAAAAAGATTGTTTATGTGTGTGTACACATACGTGTCAAGACTAAAAATTAAGCACGGGGTAAAGGTCTTTGGCAAAGGACAAGCAGTTGGCAAGTTCACAAATTAGAATTTAGAATTCCATCATGAAGTTGACTAAATTGTTAGTTTAAAGAAGATTGTGAGTGTCAGCACATAAAAAGGTAATCCTGTCTCAATTGTAGCTACAGATTGCCAGTCCTGTGTCAATTCAAATTTTTGCCAACAGATACTAATTACTTCACTGAAAGCAGATGTTTAGAAATGAAAGTGTAAACACAACCCCAGTTGATTAATATGCTTATTGTATTTCCTTGTTGTGAGTCTAGTGAATATTTGATTATCTTTAAGTTGATCCATAGTATATTCAACAGTCTCATGAGAACGTAATTTTTGTTGATGATTTGTCCAAAATTTCTATCAATCCATCCTAGCAGCAGAGCCAAGTGTTAGAGTTATTGCTGCCTGAGTTATAACAGCTGCCCTGGGAATCTTGTCTGAACAACAAGTTAACTGCTGTTCCCAGTTATATCTGGTCTTTCCCACCCCCAAACATACACAAAAGATTTTTGTCATTCTTGGCATTGGACAACAGAAGTGGTAAGACGTGCCAGCAGAACTCTAAAGGCAGAATGTCCTTCCACCTGTTTTATGCTGTAAGACAAACTTCCAAGTGCGAGGCAGTGTGGAGGACTGTTTCCTTGAATGGCAGCTGAATGCACCAGCGGGATCCTTGGCAGCGATGCCCAGGCACTGAAGCCGGGCATTCAGGAGAGCTAAATGGAGAAAAAAAACTTGAGCAAACTGCTTCCTGGAACACTGAGAACCTGAATGGGAAATTAAGAAGAACCAGATTCTTTCTATTCTTCCACCAGCCAAGGTCAGATTTCCAAACTCCTATTGATTCTAATCTTTCCCAAACAGTGCTGTGGCAATGTATGAAAGTAATAAAAATAATCCTTTTTCTGTTAAAAAAAAAATTGCTGTTACTTGCTGTTTTGTTATGCTTTTGCTCGAGGACTTTTCCCCCCATCTTAAAGCAGCAACTTCAGGATGGGGGAATCAAGCAAAACCATGGTGAAGAGATTTAAAGAGGACAAGTGACTTATTCTACATCTCAGCAGACAGTTCCTTAAGGTGAGAGGTGTTGGCTATGCCAGCTTGCTTATGGCCTCTTTTGATGTTATCTTAGCAAAAAGCTGGGGTGAATCTTCCCTAGTTTGGGAGACTTTGAGGCAGGGATAACTGCCACAGTAAAAGACCCAATAACAGTAAGGAGGGTAAATGGATAGCAAAAAACCTAGGAGAATCCACAGGCTTTTGTTAATTTTATCCTATCTGCCTGGTGTTTCTGGAACTCTAGTTTCAAACTTAGAATACCCAGAATTCCAACAGCTGAGGAAAGTAATAACCAGTGTCTGGGAGCGAGGGTGGGGAGGGAAGCAAGGGTAGAAAGAGGGTGAGAATTCTTCTAGTTATTTTCAGTTTTTACTGAAACTGAAACTTTAAGTTTTAGGAAATTTAAAGATAATTGTTTACTTAAAATACAGCCTCAAGGATACTTTTAGTTAAAAAAAAAATTTCTTGACTCCTTGATTTCCTCTTGGGAAGATTATTATTTAACAAAAATATGTAATACGTATTTATAAACAAAATCTTTCAGAACAAGATTCTGTGGAGGAAATAGTCTTAAAAGGACTTTTCAGCAGTGATAAGAAACACTGCCCTAAAGAAAATTGTTGGCTGGGCGCGGTGGCTCATGCCTGTAATCCCAGCACTCTGGGAGGCCGAGGAGGGCGGGTGATCACCTGAGGTCAGGAGTTCGAGACCAGCTTGGCCAACATGGTGAAACCCTGTGTTTGCTAAATACAAAAAAAAGAAAAAATATTAGCCGGGCATGATGGCGCATGCCTGTAATCCCAGCTACTTGGGAGACTGAGGCAGGAGAATCGCTTGAACCCGGGAGGCAGAGGTTGCAGTGAGCCAAGATCGTACGATTGCACTCCAGCCTGGGCAACAGGAGCAAAACTCCATCTCAAAAATAAATAAATAAATAAATAAATAAATAAATAAATAAAATTGTTTAAGGGGTGTCATTTTCCAAATTGTTTTTACGAAAAATTTACAAACAGTGGCTAGTGTCCCATTGTACTATATATCTAATTCAACAAAAGTACTGAAGATTCAAAAAGATTGTTAGAGTGGTTGTGGGAAATTCCACAGTTGCTGTCACCAGCAGAGCCTTCCTTTACAGAGTGTCTCAGTGCCAGTATAACAAATCCCAGACACTGACTTTATTAGCCAGTGGTGCAAGGAAATAGTAAACATTCAATAAAAATATTGCTTGAACCAGGAAGCCTCTTCATAGAGTTGTGTACTCTTCAGAGAGGTTTTACCAAAATAGGGGCAGAATGTGCATACTGTCTGTCAGGGATTCAAGAAATGTAGGCACCAATGTCTATTTTTAGCCCTCCTCTCCTTCCATGAGCAAAACCAAAATTACTTATTTTTAATTGGCACAAAAGCACATTCAATCATTACATTATCAGACATTGCTCATGTACCTATCTTATGCCAGGCTGTGTGCTAAGAGCTGGGGATCTGAAGATGAATAAAACGTACACTGCCACAATCAGGATTGGCAACAACTGACCTAGGTGGCTCACCTGCATTGCCTGGATAATAAGCCCATTGGCACCTGAGGCCCCCAACCTTGTCCCCACAGGAGGGGTTCGCCCAAACTGCTCATGAGACCAGTTTCTCCCTTCCACGGACCCCAGTGCCTTCAGGTGCTGAACAGTTGACTTCCCCAGGCAACTCAGAGAGCCAGTGTCTAACCCCACACCAATGTTATTCAAGAAGTCTGATTATCCTCCCACTCACTAGGTTGTTCTCACTCTTGCCCTATAAGAAGGAGAGCAGCAAGGGGACAAGGAATGTCCACCCATGGTGTGTCCAACAGATAACTTTGGCCCATCTCTTATCTTTATTTGTTAATTCTTGCTTTGTAATTTTCCCCCAGTGGAGTCCATGAGATTTCATGGAAATCATCACAAAATAACAAATCTTTTTGCATGACAGGTGATGATCATAAAAGGATCCATCTTATACAGTGCTTGCCATCTTCCATAATACTACTCACCATGATGCTGAAATCACCTGTTCCAGAACCAATCCTGTCCTTTGACAAGAAGAATTTAATTATCAGTTCTGGTGGTGACTGGCTGGAGAGAGAGAAAACACTTCAAGGACTCTGCCACCATTCCCAGACGGAGAGTGCAGAGTTTGTACCACGGAACTCCTTCTGTAACAGTTACTCTGTGGCAGTGCCTATTTTGAACCTCCCTTAACTTCTCATTGTATAGATGTTTGTTTCATTTGTTAATCTGTTTGTTCACTTAATCAGAGCTGTCTTAAGCCTTAAGAGAGATAGTGGACTAGAAAGTGCCTTGGAAAGGTACAAAGCTCAATCCAAGTAATGTAACTTGAATATCAAAGATGTATTTACTACAGGTTACCAGTCCCGCTCTTTTTTGTTTGTTTGTTTTTAAACTAGGAACTTATGAAGCCTAAAATATAAAATGTATATACATGGATATGCTCTGAAGTGAGGTGGAGGGGTAGAAATCAACATTGTGATACTGTACTATAGCTTTGCAAGATGTTACCATTGGGGGAAAATGCTTGAAGCGTACACAGGATATCTCTGTCTTATTTCTTACAACTTCATGTGAATCTATAGTTATCTCAAAATAAAAATTTAATTGACAATTATAACAATTAACAGCATGAATTTCTTATCCTGTCATTTTCCTCCTGAAATTGCAGAATAGCCAAACAGAAACCTACCCCTGACCATCATCTGAGACTCTTTGGTGCCCATATTAGTGGACATAGGCAGGTGAATCAGGAGGCCTCCAGTCATGCATAATGGAAGATACTGACTCAACTGATTTAAGCAAAGGAAAATACAGAGTATTATATAATGAGACATCTTGAGTAGGGTAGTCCTAGAGTCAGTTAATTCAGCAGCTTGATTCATAATCAAAATTTCCCACTTTCTACCCTGCCATCCTCAGCCTATCAGTTTCGTCCTCCAGCTGGCTCAAAGGTAGCTGCAAGGTGGCTGCTATCATGCCATGCAAAATGCAAATGCAAAAAGTATGCAGACACAAAACGTATCTCTTTTCATAAGTCTCATTTTAAGGGGAAGGAAACACCTGCAGGCCTTTCTGCCACTCTCTTGACCCACTTACTTAATTGTAGAACAAGTCACAAACACCTCTTTAAGTGGATCACTTGGCCAGGAGGGAGAGATTGCCATTATCCTTAGATGGAGGAGAATGGGGGTGGGGATTGTTATGCCTGAACATAATCAGTGCTCTGCTGGTGAGTAAGAGCAGAGATGGGGTGATTAATAGGCAACCCCTCACCAAGGAGCCATGGTAAAGCTTCAGGCCAGCTCAGAAGGTGATAAAGATGGAAAGGCTCCACAGCAACTGGAACAACCAGAAGAAACACACTTTTAGAGCTTGCTTCTGATTCCACACCATGAGGACAATGGGTCCAGTATGCCACACTGGTGCAGGAACTTAGAACTAAGTAAGAAACAAGGGAGAGAGGCTGCTATAGCCGAAACCCAGAGAATGAACTTTCTCCCAGGAGGTTGCAAGGGCTGTCCTTGTAAAAGATCCTGTCCTGGGTTTAAAGTTTAGCAAATTTTCTGTTTTGTTTTGCTTTGACTGCATGAGGGTTGAGTTAAAGCAAAATAATGTTTAAGGGTTATTTTTTAAATAAGATATTTTAAGTTTGTTTTTTTGTTTGTTTGTTTTTTCCTGATCGGTAGAGACAGGGTCTCACTGTGTTGCCCAGGCTGGTTTTGAACACCTGGGCTCCCAATCCTCCTGCCTCAGCCTCCCAAAGTGCTGGCATCACAGGCATGTGCCATCACACCCAACCCCTTAAAAGTCTTCTTACAAATGAGAACATGAACAATTGCCTCTCAGATTATTTATTTCCTGGTCATCAAAGATTTCTCTCTTTATTTACACAAAGGGGACAGGGGGTCAGTCTGTGTTTTGGAAGACGTGCCCATATTTGGTCACATATTGGAGGAGTACAAAACTGCCCAAATAAGGGATATTTATTGCCTTCCTGACTGCAGACTCAAGGAGGCAGAAACTTTGATATTTTCTGCAATGCCTATCTGTATCCACATTGCCTGTAACATAGTATATGCTCAATAAATATTGATTGAACCAATTAAAAAATTTCATTCTCTACTCCCAAACTATAAAAACCTGGAAGGGTATATTCTTGCTGGATGGGAGCCTAAAGAAGACAGGAAGGGAGCTAAAGATATCTCTCTCAGTCATTCTCTGTGTCCGTCATATGCCCACATGTATAGTCCTAAATGCTACTGTCTCTCAGTTGGTTTCTATCAGGACCTAAGCCCTGTAGAGACAGCAGCTTGCAGAGTCTCAATCCCAGGGAAGCAACGGGTGGGCCAGATGGAATCCCCCAGCTCAGGGAAGGTCTTCCCCATCCAGGTATTTGAGGAAGGAGAAAGTGGGACAGTCATTCACCAGTCTAAATCTTACTGCTAAAATTTGAACGAGTGCTACATCTCCAAACCTGGAGGGCCAAGATACCTGTCACACAGGCAGGCCAAAAATTGTTCTTCCAAGGGTGTGGACAGTGGAAGCCATATAAACGCTGACCAATTAGTTCATCTACATTTTTAAAAGGTGCAGAAAATTGTTGTTCCTTTCCCCTGGAGGAATCTTACAAATGACCTTGACAAAAACCTCTCAAAACCTATAGAACCAAATTTTATTATAACGCTCTTTTTATTCCCTTGCTTCTATTTCCTCTTTTCTCTTTTTTTCTATTTCTTTTCTCCCTTTCTTTTTCTTTCTCTTTCTTTACATTTCTCCCTCTTTCTTCCTGCTTGTCGAGCTTTTCTTCCTCTTCCCCCTTTAAGGTGATACTTTGGAACTTAAAGTATATTTTAACAATTATCTAAAGCAGTTGTTTCTTTGTTCATGGCTCCCTGACCCTTCACAAAAAATAATTCTTCCATCCTAAATTGACTTTTATGATAGTTATCCAAAGATTTAAGGATCCAAATATGTACAAATCAAATACAATAAAAGGAACAATTAATCATTTAGAGACTAACATTTAAACATTTCAGCCTCTACTATTTTAAAATTAGAGTTCAACTTGATGCCATTTATATTTGAACTCCTAAAATTACAACCATCATCTGTGTTTTACAGGCTTCCTCTATCTATGCAGACATTTCCTGTTCTGTCTTCTCTTTCCCCAGAGACCCATTACAACTTGCTTATTGTTGGTTAGAGGTTATATCTGGGGAAGAGGGGACGAAGGAGAAGTGGAGGAAAGGAGGAAGGCATGAGATGTTGGCCCTAACCTAGATTGGTATGTTTACTCTCATCCAACTGGGTTGACTTTAGAATGAAAATGTCTTCCCACTTAATTAATTTAAAATTAGTTATTCAAATATGTTTTTCAAAACTCAGTACAATTATGTATGTCACACTTTTGCAGAACGTCACCAATTCTCAAACCCCAGATCCACAGATCTGAGGTCAGTAATTCCAGCTAACCCTTATACAGTGCTTCCCATGTGCCAGACACTGTGCAAAGCTCTTCATGTGTATCGACTCATTTCATCCTTCAAAAGCCCTACAAGGCAGGTATCTTAGTCAGCTTGGGCTGCCATAACAAAACACCATGGACTAGGTGGCTTAAACAACAAACATTTATTTTCTTACAGTTCCAGAGACTGGAAGTTCAAGACCAAGGTATAGTAGAGCTGGTGTCTGGTGAGGGCTCTCCTCATAGGTGGCAGACAGCTGCCTTCTCACTGTGTGCTCACCTGGCCTTTCCTCTGTGTTCCTCAGAGTGAGTGAGCTCTCTGGTGTCTCTTCTTATGAAGATACTAATTTATGGGATCAGGGCTCCATCTTTAACACCTCATTCAACCTTAATTACTTTCTTAGAGCCACCATATCCAAATACAGCTACACTGGGGGTTAGGGGTTCAACATATGCATTTTGGGGGACACAAACATTCAGTCCACAATGGTAGGTAATATTGGTCTCCCCATATTTCAGGTTAGGAAACTGAGGCCAGACTGGTTGAGTAATTTGCCCAATGTCACACAAATAATAAGTGGCAACACTGGGACTTGAACTCCAGCATCCATACTTTTAACCACTATGCTGTGCTCTCTCTCATCACGAGTCATGACAATGATCATGTTAGATCATGTTAGATGATGTTAGATCATAACTCATCAGTATCATCAACATCTAACAAATCCAATGCTTTAAGCCCATTATAGAATCATCAGAGCTTTGCCATGCTTTTTAGAAAAAATTTCCCTACAAGAATACAATATCTCACTATTATAATATTAGAAATAGATTTATATGTTATCAAATTTAGAGAAAATAACTTATATTTACTATCCACTAGCTCTTAAAATGATTATACATCTAGTAAACAAACATCCTCTATTTCTCTCCATATTTAAACTATTAAAATTCAACAATAAGAAAACAACTCATTTGAACAGTGGGCCAAAGAGCTTGACAAGACACATCATCAAAGAAGATATGTAGATAGCAAATAAGCATATGAAAAGATGCTTCACATCATCTGTCATCAGGAAAATGTCAATTAAAACAACAATGAGATACCACTACACACACCTATAGGAATGGCCAAAATCCAGAATATGACAATCCCAAATGCTGCCAAGGGTGAGGAGCAACAGGAATTTTCATTCATTGCTGGTGGAAATGCAAAATGATACAGCCGCTTTGGAAGACAGGATGGCAGTTACTTATAAAACTAAGTTTCTACATCGTAACACAAGTAGATATAAATATAACCAGTGGTAGGGTTTTTTTAGAGACTGTATTATCTTTTAAGAATTTAAAGCTTTTAACCCAAATTTCTACTCAGAAAGATGGAACATTGTAATTTGATGAGATTATCCTTAGAATTCTTGCCAGTCAATGACTGCTTTTACACCAGCTTACAGATTGTGCTGTGTTCAAATACATACTGACGGGAATTTGATGAACTGACTGGCAAAAGTCTTAGAATTTTTAATTAAAGGAGGTGAGGGGAACAGTGCATCAGATAAGAACAAAAGTCCCAGAATCTGGATATCCAGGTCTGAATCTTGGCTCTGCTGTGTCCTTGAGCGAGCTGCTCAACCTGTCTACACCTCAGTTTCCTCATTCATAAAATGAAGCTATGGTAGCTTCTACCTTATGTGACAATTGACTGAGAGGCTCCATGTTGAGTGCAAATTAAACAGGGCCTGGATAAGTACTCACTAAAGAATCGTGGTTGTTTTTTTTTTTAATTGTAAATTTCCAAAGAGAATGTTTTATATATTTTTTTAAAGTATTTTTATTCCCCCAAAGCCCCTAACAGGAAGTGACACCATCATTGTTAAATGAGAAAATGATAAATGTTTTGAGAGGTCAACGTCCCACCCCAGCTCATTATCAGTATTACTATTTTCACCAGGAAACAGTAGAAGTGACACAGGAGGTGGACAGAGAAGTGTTGGGTAGAGAAGGGCAGAATTCCTGGCGAGGGCTCCACCCTCAGGCTTGTGCCCATGGACCTAAGTGAGAACAGGCACCCCGTTTTCATGCCCAAATGTTTCATTTTCCAAGACCACTCTGGCCCACCACGCCCCCATCCTGTGCCCATAAAATCCCCGAGACCCTAGTGGGCATGGACACAAGCAATTGGATGTTGAGATGAGCAGAAGAGCGGAAGAGCACACCGACAGTCACCAGCAGACAACAGCAGGTCATTAAGACAAGACAAGGCAGAAAATTCGGTCGGGGCAGTCAGAGGAGAGTCTGGCCGCTGGACAGCCTGACTCCAGGGGAAGACCACCTTCCCACTCCAACCCCCTTCTGGCTCCCCATCCACCTTGCTGAGAGCAACCTCCACCACTCAATAAAACCTTGCACCCATCTTCCAAAGCTTACGTGTTATCCGATTCTTTCTGGTACACTAGGGCAAGAACTGAGGATACAGAAAGCCCTCTGTCCTTTTGATAAGGCAGAGGTTCTAACTGAGCTGATTAGCACAAGTTGCCCTGCAGATGACAAAACTGAAAGAGCACACGGTAATACACGCCCACTGGGGTTTCGGGAGCTTAGGCACTGCTGTGAGGTCGGAGCTCCATGGGTACCTTTTAAATAAAAGTTTCAGCATTTCTCTTCAGGGAGAACTTATGGCTGGAAACATGGATGGAAGATGAACCAAGGACTCGTCTTTAACACTCCATGCAACTCTACTGAAGACTGAGAAAAATGTCAGTTGTTCGGAGCTCCCCACCACCTGCCTGTCTGCATGCTCCCCCTAGGGGTTTGAGCAGTGGAACACTAAACAGGCGAACCGCACATCTGTCGCATGTCCTGCGAGGGGGATAAGGAAACTTTCTGTTTCAGAAGTTCTACTTTGAGGCAAAACCAGGCCTCACATGTGCGAGAACATTGCTAGACCTCAGGCCTTGTTCGTAAACCACAGCTAGGTACCCCAGCCCTGCACGGGAAGTGGGGAGGAGCTCTTGTTTCTTCCCACAACAAACAGGTTCTTACCCGTTGGCAGCTCCTGTGAATTACATGACATCAATGTGTATGTAGATTCTGTCTTTTGGGGAAAGACATTGTAACGTGGAGCTTTTCTCTTCAGAATCTACTTAAAACCAGATATTTCAGTTATTAGAGTGAATTAAAACTATTAAGTAGCACATAAAATATATTTTGACCAGTCGAACCTAATTGTAGACTGTTAGCATAGACACCCATCAGCACACTTACATGCGCGCAGACACAAGAGTATCTGTTTGTCTCTGTTGATATGGTTGGGAAGTTTTGCTTTGTGACCTGGGGAGTAGAAACAAGTGTTGCTGAGGCAGCTAAGAACCAAGAGGAGGAGGTTGGAAGGATGGCATGGATTCTCTTCCTTCCTAGCTCTTTGGATTTGGTTTTAGACCCCAATGGTTAGATGCGTAAGAGCCAGAGAGTAGGGAAACTGTCCACAAAAAACCCTTTATGGTTCTCTGTTCCAAGCATCATTGCTTCAGCTCCCAGGTGACAAAGCATAGCTCAGAGCTGAGAAGAGAGGCCATTTTCCCTGCTTGTGCATAAAACCCCCTCTGCTCTGACAACCTGAGGACTGGCTGGATTGGCAGGCCACTGCAAGATGCATGGCACTAGCTTCCTCTTCTTAGGTGAGAGTCACTGGGGTATGGACAGTGGGTCCAGCACTGAGGGAAGCATGGCAATTGCCCTAACAGACTCCTCCCAGAATCTACACACACTTCCAATGGACCGGCTTCCCCTCACCCCCACCAGGCAGCACCAGGCAGCACTGTGTTTTGAGCTTAATCAGCACTGCTTTCATGATGGGCTGTGACAGCACTGAGGATTTCCATGTGGCCCTGCAGAAAGGAGACCTGGAGGAACCAGAGCAGGAGAGAAAGGACCAGGTGGATTCATGCGGTTATGGCATCTGGTTTATAAGCATGAATGACACACCCCATTGGAGACGCCTAGAAATAGCTGGAGGACACTGAGGTCAAGCTAAGAGCATGTTGTTACCTTTGTAATTTGAACATCAAAAGGAAATGTAACCCAATTTTATATGGTCTGGAGAGACCTGGACATGCTGTAATTAAACTATAATTGCAATTAATGGGCTGCTTTATAAGTAATCTAATCTCATGAAAAAAATTGGTGGCTTACAATAAAATAAGGAGATTGGTGAAAATAAGGAGATTAATAAAAGAAGGGGATGACAGCCACAGCCAAAACATCTATAAATTTGGAAAACCGAGACTCAAGCAAAAATCATTTGAATTGAATTACGCAAAAAAGAGGAAAAATAACAAGCTCTGGAAGAATGAAACCTGCACCATGAGTACCTTTTAACCACAAGTTTCAGCATTTCTTTTCAAGGAGAACTTATGGCTGGAAATATGGATGGAAGATGAACCGAGGACTCATCTTGAACATTGCATGCTACTATGCTAAAGACTGAGAGAAGTGTCAGTTGCTCCTATCAAAGGAAGAGTGGGTTGATAGACATCAGCACCTTTGGCATCATTGTTGATTCCAGAGTGTCCTTAGCTTTTGAGCCACCTCCAAACAGCCTTGTCAACCACTGCAAGATGCATGCCACTGGCTTCCTCTTCTCAGGCGAGAGCCACCCGGGGTGCAGACAGTGAGTCCAGCACTGTGGGAGGCATGGTGACGGCCCTGACAGACTCCTCCCAGAATTTACACACACTTCCAATGGACTGGCGACCCCCACACCTCCACCAGGTTCCAGTGAGAAACACCTTCTAAAGAACTCTCCTCTTGTTAGAACAGCTTCCCTGAGCACAGGAACCAGGGAGGCAATCAGCATCAGCTCAGCTTGACTATCCCCCACTGCCTGTGCATGTCTCTCCAGTAACTAAGCTGTTTTTACTCAGTTTTAGGTGTTAGCTGGTGAATCATGGCCTCAAGGAAGCCTATACTGACTAGACTAGGCCTGGTGTTGCCCTCTTTACTTCTTCATAATGAATAAAGTTTGACACAAATTGTGTATTTAATTACTGCAGATAACACAGAGAGGGATCATGCCCATATTGTTCATTGATAGCCCTTCAAGGCCTAGCATAGTGTCTGGAACACGGTAAATAGTAACATTTATGAATGTCAGTATGTCTGCAGAGCTTTCCCTACATGGCTTACAGCTTAGGCTAAAGCACTTAATATATTACCCACTTCTGCTGTTAATATTTTTAACTAGTTATTTTTCATATTATATAAGCAACATGTGAATACAAGTTCATTGTAAAAAATTCAAACTCATATAAAAGCTACAGTCTTTTACATGTAAATGATGCCACAATAAAGCTACTTTTTAAAAAGCCATGGTCCCCCTTCACAACACACCAACCCAGTCCCATTCCTTTCCCAGACACATGCTCCGCTACTTCTGGATCTTCTTCTGTATGTTTTCATACATGTGTATATCTTCATACATTACATGTGTATTCGGATGAATACTCATGTATTTGTGTTTTTATGCATATACATTCCGAGTGTTTTAGTCAGAGTGCAATCAGAAGGCAGAGCTGTGCTAGATATGACATTGCAAACAGAGGGAATTTAACACAGATGGTGGGGGAGTTCAGTGGCCAGAGAACAGCAGGAAGCCACTATCAACCCTGGGGCTGGAGGGACAGAGGGAGCAAGCGGAGTTAACAGAGCCCAGGAGCTTGGGTCAACTGGAAGAATCTGGGACCATGGCAACACTTCCAGCTAAATCGGGAGCAGTGGAGGAAGAGGCTATCTGGCAGTAGGTGGAGACATGGACGAGACCTATCAGACACCATGTGAAGCAGCAAGAAAGGGAGACATAACCTGGCTTCTTCTCACCTCTCATTCTCCAATGTCTGTCACTGGCTCTCTTTAGCCGGTCTGGAAATGAGCCTGGAAAATGTAGTTCCCAAGGATACAAAGCCCAGATAGAGGATGGTCTGGAATGGATTTGAGAGCAAGCAGACAAAAGGCCGGCATATGAAGTTTAAAATAAAACACATAAATAGCATCACGGTATATGTAATGTTCTAAATTTATCACTTACCATTTTTACAGAGATAAAATCTGGTTAAAATGGCCATTGAGAGCAGGCTTGATCCACAGAACGAAAGGTACAGCAGGAGAGCACAGAGGCAGATAGCAAGGAAAGACATACTACAGAAGGGCAGCCTCAGGGGCTGGGATGGGTGCAGGTCTTGTTCCTTGGGAACCAGGCCTGATCTGCTCTGCAGAGTGGGAGGAGGGTAGGAGTATGAGCTGACCATTGCCCCGCAGTAGAATCAAAGACTCAGAGAGTTTAGAGTCTGAAGGAAACTTATGTCTCCTATTTCAACTCATGACTTCTATAGAATAAGGAACTGAAATGCCGAAAGAGATGGGCCTGGCAACCCAAAGTATCTCAGCTAGTTTTTTTTGTGATTTTTGGTTTTTTGGTGCATGGTGGAGGAGGTGTTAGGGGACAGTTTAGCACCAATGCCTCCTCTTCCTGCTGTGAGTCACCGAGCAGCCTAGCAGAAAAGCTGTGAGGAGAAATGAGGAGTTCTAGAGGCAATCAAGCTCATCTATCCTGCTGGGGGTGGGGGCAGTGTTAGACACCTGACATGTCTTAAAAGTGGAGTCACCAAAGGACATCTTTTTCTTAGAAACTCCCCTAGCCTCCAGAGTCTGGTTTTAACTGTCTGCGGCATAATCTCAGAGCCTGCAGTAGGTCTCAGGGACTGTGCGAGATACAAAGATGAATGAGATAAGATAATGAACAAGAGATATGTTTCCAGGAGCTCTGAGCCTCACAGGGAATCAGAAGTGAATACAAGGAAGCATGATGTAACATGATAAATATAATAATACTTTGCACAGAAGAGGGGTGGATGATTGCTAGAGGAGGCGAGAGCAGGGGACTGGGAAAAGAAAGTTTCACAAATGTAACAGCAGGAAAAGTGTTGAAGGAGGAATAGGCACTTTTCAGAACACTAACCCTAATGTTAATAACTGAATTAGACCAACCTTCCCCAAAGACCACTATTATTCCTCAAGAATTTACACAGAAACTGTTCTTATCCCATTTACCTCTCATTACATAATGGGACTCCCCACCACCACACACACATATTTGAAAGTATATGATAGAGGAAATGAGTTCACTGCCCTATCAGCCGTGATCAGCAGGGCCAGATTAAGACCTTCAGAGACTCTGTGCACTGCAAAGTTGATGGTGCTTCCATATGTAATTTAATGTAGGAAACAATGCCATCATGCACATGCCTATAAGGAAGTCCAGCAAAGTTCTGGTCTTTCCTACAAGGACACATTTTAGATGTTTTTGAAAATATCAAATAGCCAACTATTACCCACGTGATGTTACTCTGATTCTTTTGGTGCCCCTGCTCTGCCAGTGCCCATGCCTGCTTATGGGTGACCCTGCACTGATGAGGCAGCCCCTTCCCACATCAGAAACCCCAGGTGAGGTTGGCCTCACAAGTTCATATTCCTATTCTTAACCAAATGGACTAAAGTTGTTCTTTCACTTCTGCATATATCACATGCATTATGACTTTGTTCTTTACCCCTTTCTGTCAACAAACACTCAACCTGCAACCCAGGAAGGCCATCTGAAGCTCTAGTGGTCTGGTTAACATAAAGAAAGACTGGTGTGAGAAATGCTATTTCCTTATACTAAGCTCAGCTGCTTGTAGCAAGAGGAAGACCACATGACAGTGAGGTGTTTATAAGCACAGATTTTAAAAACAGCCATGGCTTGGCCGGGCACAGTGGCTCACGTGTGTAATCCCAGCACTTTGGGAGGCTGAGGTGGGCAGATCATGAGGTCAGGAGTTCCAGTCCAGTGTGACCAACATGGTGAAACCCCATCTCTACTAAAAAAAAATACAATAATTAGCAAGGCATGGTGGCATGCGCCTGTAATCCCAGCTACTCAGGAGGCTGAGGCAGGAGAATCTCTTGAAACCTGGGAGGCAGAGGTTGCAGTGAGCCGAGATTGCACCACTGCACTCTAGCCTGGGCAATAGAACAAGAGTCTGTCAAAAAAAAAAGAAAAAAAACAGCCATGGTTGGGTTCAACATTTGCTCTTTCACTTAACCATACCATCTTGGGCAAGTTACTTCACACCTGTAAGTCCAAATTTTATCATCTACAAAATGTGCTTAATAATAGCACTGGCCGGGCACAGTGGATCACACTGGTAATCCCAGCACTTTGGAAGGCCAAGGCAGGAGGATCACCTGAGGTCAGGAGTTCGAGACCAGCCTGGCCAACATGGTGAAACCTCATCTCTACTAAAAATACAAAAATT
>NW_012116289.1:3778977-3785715 GCF_000951035.1 Colobus angolensis palliatus | reverse complement strand
GGCAGGAGGATCACCTGAGGTCAGGAGTTCGAGACCAGCCTGGCCAACATGGTGAAACCTCATCTCTACTAAAAATACAAAAATTAGCCAGGGGTGGGGGTGGGCACCTGTAATCCCAGCTACTCGGGAGGCCGAAGCAAGAGAATGGCTGAACCCGGGAGGTGGAGGTTGCAGTGAGCTGAGATCGCACCACTGCACTCCTGTCTGGGTGACAAAAGTGAAACTCTGTCTCAAAACAAACAAACAAACAAAAAAACATAAAACAGCACCTATCTCCCTACCTCATGAAGTCATATGTTGAACAAATATTTAGTATACTCTTACTATGTGCCAGGCACTATCCTTGAACAGGGGATACAGCAGTGAGCAAATAAAATCTTTGCCCTAGAGCTTTCATTCCAGTGGAAGAAGATAGACAACAAAAATAAGTAGATATCATATATATATTTAATTATACATAATTATATATCATGTTAGAAGTAAAAAGCTAGGCAGCATTGGGGAGGGCTTTTATTTAAGATGGAGTGACCAACAGCCTGAGTGAGAAGGTGACTCTATGGACATGAAAGTGACAGGTAGACACCAGGCGGACAGCCTTCCAGGCAGAGGGAACAGTCTGCACAGAGGCCCTGAGGCAGAAGCAAACCTGAATGTTTGAGGAACAGTGAGTGTGGCTGGAGTCAACCGAAGGTGGAGCACAGTGGAGCAAAATGAGGTCAGAGAGTAGGAGACTGGAGGGTTTTGAGCACAGGAGTGGCATGGCATGACATACATTTTAATAGAATCTCTCTGGCTGCTGGGTTGAGAATACACTTAGGAAGGTAAGGGTGGAAACAAGAAAACCAGTTAAGAAACGACTTCCATGATCCAGGTGAGAGATGATGCGTGTGATGTCCTTATCTTGGCACCTGACATGAAACCAATTCTGGATAAGGATTCTCATTAGTGTTCTATTGTGACCTGAATCCACATACGCATAGCTAGCAAAGGAAGATCTCAGATTTGTTTTCTTTTCTGCATCTTTCTCAACCATCCATCTACTACCATCATCATCATTTTCCCTAATCTTCTTAAACCCCATCCTTAATATTCTTCCCCCTTTCTTCTCTCTCTGCCTCCTTCTCACTCTGTTGTCTTCCTTTTATTACTATAATTTTTTTAAGGGCACAGTTTTGAAGGTTTGTTTTGAATCTTGAAGAGACAGCAGCAAGTCTTTTGGCCTATGGATTCCAAGAGTCACATTCCAACAGGTGATATCAGAAGGACAAGGAAGCAGGGAGGGGTGACTTGCAGAAGGTGCCCAGTGAGATGTCTCTGCCATGAAGATTGTGCTGATGCCACAAGCAAAGTATTTGTAGCCCTCTCATCCACAAGAGAAGTCCCTCCAGGTATTTCAGATGATACCTGAAAGGATGATAAGGCAGGGAATCAGAGGCTGACTCCGCTAGTGGATGGACTGGGGGAGTGAAGATCAAAAGGTCATTTTCAGGAAAAAAAATAAATTAGGAAGCACAGGGATAAGAGAGAAGCCACCACCAATAACTCCACACCTACAGCTCCAAAGCATGTGATTCAGAAGGATCCTTGTTGATAACGGCCATCACCTTGTGTCACAATACCAGGTGAGTTGTCACAGTGGAAAGCAGGGTTATGCCCAGAAGCCATTCCGACAACGGGACTACTAGAATGACTTAACTATACACAGAAGTGTCTATGAACCACATAAATATATCCCTCAAAAGTCAAACTAAATATGTCCCCAACTCAACTTCCCCTTGGCCAGAGCCCCAGGATACCCTTAGCCACTCTAATCCCCCTGACAAGATGATGAAAGGAAAGTCAGAGGCCTCTAGTAATTGTGATTTAAAATCCCTTTTGCCAATTTTACAAAAACTATCTGACTCAGTGTACACATTGCAAAGGCCCGTCCCAGGGCCTGGGAAGGGGTTCTGCGAGGGAGAACTCCAGAAACTTAACCTTCTCATGGAAAATCAGCCTTTGCCTAGAACAGAAGTAATTTACCTTCATGACCAGAGAGCTGATTCTATTATAGGAAGGGGATTTGTTAGCCATTGTCTGTAGCAATAATGTTTTATTCAGCTTAGAACTTGCTAATAATATTACTAGATGGTTAATTAATATAGTTTGAATTACTAGATAATGAGCCACTTTTTATAACATTTACACTCTCGCTTCTGATTAACTCCCTTTTAAATCAGTCAGTCCCAAGCTCATTCATCCAACAAAAATTTATTGAAGGCATACTTTCTGCAGCCACTGTGCTAAACTCAAATGGTAGGGAAAGTAAACACAGATCCTGCCTCCATGAGACCCTCAGGGAGGAGATACATAAACAAATAATCAGACAAGTATATAGCCACTGGGCTAGACAGGAAAAGTTCCGGGTCCTATGACAGTAGGACAGGGGGTCCTAATCTAGTGGGGGTGACAGGAAAGACTGAGATCTGAAGGATTCATTCCTTCAACAATTATTTTTGAGTGCCTACCCCTTGTCCAAACAGTGCTAAGGCCTGGAATAAGGTAAGCAAATGCTGCAGAGTTCTTGTCTTCTGTCTTCCTAGAACCGGAGGAGACATTGCCAGAGAATCCGATTGCATCTATCTGTAAATTACAACCTAATAATGGCCTCCATGAAAAGGGATGCAGGTACATATGTGAGGATATGTAAGGAGGGTTGGCACAGCAGGGACAGGCTTTCTAAAGGGGGCCACAGGGTTCTGAGAGCCAGAGACAGAGTTAAATGGGTGGGAAGAAGGTGGGAGGGCGTCTGGGAGTATTCCAAGCAAAAGGATCTGTGAGCAAGGGCCCAGGAGTGGGAGAGAGCACGTAGGAGAAAGAAAAAGGCAAAAAGAGCCTTGCATGGCTGGGGTGGCTCCAGGTGAAAGTACAACTACATGGAGCTGGATAAATAAGAATGGGCTGGTGTGCATCAGACTGATGGGAGCACCGGAAAGGTTCAGAGCAGTGGAGAGACATGGCCCAACTGGCATTTAAAGGGGACACTCTGGCTGCAGCAAGAATATTGGATTACAAGGGTTGCTTTGGCAGTAACTGCATCCCAATTACTTCCCTCTTTCTCACTTTCTTTTCCAGTGGCCACAGAGATTTTAATAAATGCATCCCAGATACAGAGTTAAAAGCATGCCAACAATGAGGGTTGTGTGGTTTGGAGAAGAGCATAAGAGCACACTGCTTTCAGTCAGGCAGAGGCAGATTAGATTGCCTGCCACTTCCAGTGGGCTGGTGGCTCCAGACAGGTCACTCACCTTCTGTAAAACCCATCTCCACCTAGTCTATAAAATGCAGAGAACGATGCCTACTCCACTGAATTGTATGAACATTAGAAAGGGTGTGTGTAAATTACCTGACATTTGGCAGAATTCATTACCTGCCAGCTGTTATTGAAAGTAATTGCAATGTTGTCAAGCTAGTCAGAGGAAGATTTCTAACCAAAAGCTATACTAGCAAAGCACTGAGAATAGCATGCAATATCTCCTATTAAAAAACATATACGTGTGTATAATACATGTACGTAAATACTCAATATTTTTATAGATAGTGGTCTAATGAGATCTTCCTAATACTAGTATTAGAAAACAACTTTATATTACTTATACGATTAAAATATATACATACACACAATAAAGTAGAAAAGTTTTCTCAATAAATTTTATGGTACAGGAATTGCCTCAGATTTGGGCTTTTCCTGTATGCTATCATGCCCTGGAGGAACTGAATTCATATCTTAGCCTGTCTATCTCCAATATTAACTTCTCAAGAATGATTTTATGTATCTCTTTCTCCAGAGCCTACTACAGAGCCTGGCACTCAGTAGTAGATACTCAGTAAATACTTGCAGAATGGAAAAATAGCTAAAGAACAAATGAATAAATTTATTAATCTGTCAACCATATTTTATGAACCCAAATCAAGATACATCATCTGTTATACTGAATATGAGTGTCTTAGAGAGAATTTGGCATGAAATATTTGAAATTCAGACTGTCCTAGAAAATTAGGACATATGATCAGCATACATCCTCAAATAGCTGAACATCTTTTAAAGGAGTTGCAACAAATAGCTATAACAGGTTCTACTGTGGGCTTGTGTTACACTTATTTTTGAACATAAGAATTGTTCCAAGTCCTATGTTCGTGGTGGAAGCAACAACCTAGAAGATTTTAAAGGAGTTCTGTTTAACCACGACACAAGGACGCAGGATCAACTTTTCTCTTATCTTGCTCACTACAATTAGTTGCCTTGATCAGACCTCTACTGGCACAAAAAGAGCAAGTGAAACAGCCATACATTTTGTTTGTTAAGCACAGCTGAGGCTAGCTCAACAGAGTGCCAATTCAAGGGAATAAAATATGCAGCAAAGTTGGGAGAATGGGAACAAAGAATCCAGTATGACAATCTACAGGAGAGCTAAACAAGCTTTCAAAACAGCATCACAAAGGTAAAAAGCCTCAATAATGTAGAAAAGAGAGAAATTGGATAAGAAAGCTTGAGAGGAGCTGGAAGGACTAATTTAAAATCAATGAAGAAATTTAAGACTTTGTTTTAAAGGAACATTTTTTAAAGTCGGGTTTATTGAAATACAATTTATATACAACAAAATGTACCCTTTTAGTGCTATGAGTTTTGACCATTGCATACAGTTGCATAGTTGCCATCACAGTCAAGACACAGGAGAGTATACATTTTCTAAAACTATATATGTGTATATTATCAGAATGTTTGATAATGAGATTATATTACTTTTTAACTAGAAAAAATACTTACACTCTTATAAATACGTACTAAATACATACACATAAGGTCTGATTCCAAAGCCCATTCTCTTTGCTGAGCAAAGAGGAGGAAAGGTAGTGGACACAGTTAGAAGGAAATAAAAGAAAGGCTCCTCTTAGCAACTGGGATCCATTCAGAAATGAGAAACCATGAATCAAATTTACCAAAAGACCCAGAGCACAGCCCTGCTGTCTCTAGAAGTCATCACAGTCTAACATCTCAACCTTCAAATAGTTGTCGAGCACAGATATTCTTCCAAAGTGCTGAAGATGAGCCCTGGAGGCCTATCAAGCCCATTGAGACCACTCCAGACCCATAGACCATCCACATAAGCATCTTCCTGTTTCTTCCCACATCTCCAGAAAATCAGATAGGAAGAAGCTAATCATTATTATGGGCAAGTGAGTGCATGGCAGTCTTTCTCTGTACTGAGGAGGCAGGAACATGAATAATGAGGCCAAAGCTAAAGGGAACACAGATCAAAATACAGGTCACATTTGAATACAGAAGCAATCCATAGACAGAGATAAAATATTTGCAAATCATATGATAAAGAATTCATATATAGGATATGTAAAGGGCTCCTATATCTCAAAATTAACCAAAAAAAAAAAAAAAAACCCAACCTGGATTGATGTTAACAAACGGTTCATTAAGGAAGATACATAAATGAGCCATGACCACTTTAAAAGATGCTCAACATTGTTAATCATTAGGGAAATGCAAATTAAAGCCACAACATGATAACTACTGCCCACATGAATGGCTAAAATAAAGAGAACAACTACACTAAATGTTGAGACAACACAGGACAACCTGAACTCTCATACACCGTTGGTGGTGCAACCACTTTGTGAAGAAGTCTGACAATTTATGTGACTAAACACATACCTGCCCTATGACCCAGCAATTCCTCTCTTTCTCATACACCGTTGGTGGTGCAACCACTTTGTGAAGAAGTCTGACAATTTATGTGACTAAACACATACCTGCCCTATGACCCAGCAATTCCTCTCCTAGGTAGATAGCCAAGAGTTACGAAAGCATTTCCACAAAGAGACTTACACAAAAACCATCATAGCAGGTTTAATTGCAAAACAAACTAAGGAATACTCATTTAATAGACTACTACTCAACAATATAAAGAAACAAATTCCGGTACATATAATAGCGTGGATGAATCTTTAAAACATGCTGAGTGGAAGAAGGCATATAAAAGCATATACTGTGTGTAGGCCATGAGTGGTGGCTCATGCCTGTAATCCCAGCACCTTGGGAGGCCAAAGTGGGTGTATCACTTGAGGCTAGGAGTTCAAGACCAGACTGGCCAACGTGGCGAAACCCCATCTCTACTAAAAATACAAAAATTAGCCTGGTGTGGTGGCACATGCCAATAACCCCAGCTACACAGGAGGCTGAGGCAGGAGAATCTCTTCAACCCGGGAAGCAGAGGTTGCAGTGAGCCGAGTTCACACCACTGCACTCTAGCCTGGGTGACAGAGCAAGACTCTATCTCAAAAAAACAAAACAAAAATACATATAGTGTGTGATTTCATTTATATTAAGTGCTAAAACAGGCAAAACTAATTTATGGTGGGGAAAAATCAGAACAGTAGTTGCCTCTGAGATTATAGGGATGAGAGAAGGGACATGAGGAAACTTTCTGGAATGATAGTAATATTTATTCTATGTCCTGATGAAGATTTGTGCTACACAAATGTTTCCATTAATCAAAAAAAAAAAATCATTGAATGGTACACTTAAGGTATGTGTACTTTGCTGTATGTCAGTTTTACCTCACTAAACAAAAAAGAACTGTACGTAACCAAATATTGAACTCCGGTTAATAATATGCACACTAAAATGTTTAGGGGTGAAGTATATAGATGTTTGCTGCTCCCTTTGAAATATATATATATATA
>NW_012116289.1:3773015-3778514 GCF_000951035.1 Colobus angolensis palliatus | reverse complement strand
AAGATGGGGCTGGGCACGGTGGCTCATGCCCATAGTTTCAGCACTTTGGGAGGCTGAGGCAGGCAGATCACTTGAGGTCAGGAGTTCAAGACCAGCCTGGCCAACATGGTGAAACCCCATCTCTACCAAAAACACAAAAGTTACCTGAGTGTGGTGGCAGACGCCTATAATCCCAGCTACTTGGGAGGCTGAGGTAGGAGAATTGCTTGAACCTAGCAGGTGGAGGTTGCAGTGGGCCAAGATCGTGCCACTGTACTCTAGCCTGGGCAACAGAGCAAGACTGCATCTCAAAAAAATAAATAAAATAAGATAGGTTGATGATTGAAAAGAGGGATGGCTACATGGATAGTTATGTGAGAAAGCAAGTACAGAGAAAGGTTAATTGTAGAGACAGATAGTGTATATATGGGTTTTAACAATGAAATCATTTTATCTTTTCTGGATATTTAAAAAATTTATTAAAAAATGCTGGAAAGATAGGTTAAGAGTTAGAAGAAAAGGAAAATGAAGATCAGATTAAAAAAGATGAAGCTGACATTATAACATAATGAAGAACTACAGATCTGCCTTTGAGTTTCCTAAGAGCCAAACAAAAAGGGGGCAGAGGAGGACAGAAGAGGAAGATGAAGAGAGAGGAGAGAGAGAGGAGGGAGAGAGAGTTCAGTTACATAATTAGCAATGCTCATATGATTTTTAAAGTTGTTCTAGTAAAGTACCACTTTTCCTGATACTAAGTTTTCATGAAGAGGAGACTGGACATTGCTATCCTATTAAGAGACTTTACACATTAAACTAGCAAGAAATTAATTTTCTCTCTCACATAATGGACCACATTATGAGAAATGCAAATTAAAGCCACAATATGATACTACTGCCCACACGAATGGCTAAAATAAAGGAAGGCTGACAACACTAAATGTTGAGAGAACACAGAACAACCTGAACTCTGATACACTGTTGGTGGTGCAGCCACTTTGTAAAAATGTCTGACAATTTTTTATGTGACTTGAGGTAGTGCTCAGGATGGCACTGTGGCTCTGTTTAAGGGACCACAAGGGAAACAAGGTGATTGGAGCTCTAAAATTCCACAACATAAAAAATGCCTGGATAATTTTATCCAGGAAGAAAAAATTATATAAAAAGATAGAAAGAGCCTTAAAAATCTCTAAGAAACATATTCTATCCCTATCTCATTCATCTATGCCAATGTATCCTGCTAAATTCATTCCTCTCTGAACATATGCCATATGCTAGATACCATAGGGAATGATAATAATAGATTTTTATACAATATTTCAACAATTCTATGATGTATGATTTTTTTGCACATTTTGATATTTTTGAAATTGGGATAGGTCTTAAATCAATGACATGTCATAATTGGTAGAATTTTTCCTTCTTAATGGTACATAAAACAATTGCACTTCTTAAAATCAATGATATCTTAGATTTATTAAAACACAATCTTTAGTGCTTCATAGTTCAAAGTATTTTCATCTTATTTGATCCTCAAAAAAACATGCTTTGGTGAGATGGGTAGTACTCCTACTCTAAACCGAAAAATCGAAATTCAGAGAGACTAAGTAACCTCTCTGAGGTCCTCCTTAGGGACTTTATGATGAAGCCATAACTCTAATCTAAATCTACTGTTTTCTCCCAACATTTCACTGAAAACTCCATAGAAAAAAATACTTGTTTCATTCACTCCTGTGACATCAGAATATAGAACACTGCTTGGCATATGGTAGGTATTTGATAAATATTTATTGAATCAATGTATTACATTATAGAGGTGAATGAAAATCAGAAGGGAGAGCACTCTGTGCGTAGTAGTGAGCTGCGAAATTTATACAGAGGGTGAGTGTCCCTCCATCTTTTCTCTGCTTTGATGAACATCTCATTTATTACTCAAATATCTTCTGTTCCATGATGCCTTCCTCAGGTTAAGGCAAACATATTTGTTTCCTAATGACTTGAGAGGCAACCTAGTATAGTACGAAGCATACTGGTTTTTGCCTCAGAAGAAGTGGGTTTAGATTCCTTCTGATTTTAACCACCTACTAGCATAATACTTTGGAAAAGATTGGATAACTTTCCTGAGCCTCAATTTACTTATCTGCAAAATTGAGAATAAAATATAGCAGGTTATATCATTGTGAGGCTTAAATGAGACCAGATATATGAACGCACCTGGCACACAGTAGGAGCTCAATAATATTGGTTCCTTTCTCTCCCCTCTGCCATGCTCCACTTGGACTTGGTAAACACTTCAACACATTTTTTCCCCAAGAGACTGCAAGTTTCTAAAAGAACTCTATGAAGATGAGGGTACTTAGTGAAAATAAATAAATAATGAAAGAACTCTGTTTGGTTCATATGCACCATTCCAGAGCTTAGGAGAGTGCCTGACACATTCTAAGTGCCCTTAAATATTTTCAGAGTTCATTCATTTACTTATTTCATCTTTATGTATCATGTGCCTACTACGTGCCAGGACCTCTTCCCGTTGCTGAGGATATTGCAATGAATAAAGCTAACAAAAAGGCTTGCCCGTCATGGAGACAGATGAACAAGACATGAATAAATAAACAATGTATAATGATAAGTGACATGGAGGAAAATAAAACAAGGAATGGAGATAGGAGGTATAGAGGCAAGCAGGGATGACTTGTTGCAATATTAATTTGGATGTTAAAGAAAAGCCTCACTCGTGGTGACATTTGAGCAGAGACTTCAAGGAAATTAGGGGAAAGTCATACAGATACAGATACATGGGCTAAATTCGAAGAGCAATTTAAATATTGTAGGAAAAGCAATGAGAAAAAGGTAAATGGAACATTCCAAAACGTGGGAACATTTGACCAAAAACCTGATGGAATTATGTAGAAGGCTGACTTCGGCAATATTAAATTAAACAGTCTAGCTGGAGTGTCAGGACTTAGAATATCAGGAAGATATTTACATTTCATGTTATAGACAATGGTGAATCATTGAAGACTTTTGAGCAAGATGACGTGACAGGAAGCTTCATCTGGTAGAACAACGCATGCAAGAAGTATTAAAGGAAAAAGATAGCAGTTCTGTTTAAGAGATCTTGAATTTGACATCATAGTACATACACCATGGAATACTACTCAGCCATAAAATGGAATGAAATAATGACCTTCACAGCAACTTGGATGAAACTGGAGGCCATTATTCTAAGTGAAGTAACTCAGAAATGAAAAACAAAATATCGTATATTCTCACTTATAAGCGGGAGCTAAACTGTAAGTATGTAAAGACATAAGAAAGATATAATGGACTTTGGGGACTCAGGGGAAGAGTTGGGAGGTAAGGGATAAAAGACCATATATTGGGTACAGTGTACACTGCTCAGGTGCTGGGCAACCAAAATATCAGCAATCACCACTAAAGAACTTATACAAGTAACCAAAAATCACCTGTACCCCCAAACCT
Organism: Colobus angolensis palliatus; assembly: GCF_000951035.1. Lineage (NCBI taxonomy): Eukaryota > Metazoa > Chordata > Mammalia > Primates > Cercopithecidae > Colobus > Colobus angolensis. The sequence goes on along the minus strand of NW_012116289.1, from coordinate 3,775,055 downwards.
ATTGAAATTTTAAAAAGTATGCATATTTATTTATTTACTTATTTTCGAGATGGAGTTTTGCTCTTGTTGCCCAGACTGGATTGCAATGGTGCAATCTTGGCTCACTGAAACTTCCACCTCCTGGGTTCAAGCAATTCTCGTGCCTCAGCCTCCCGAGTAGCTGGGATTATAGGCATGTGCCACCACGCCAGGCTAATTTTGTATTTTTAGTAGAGACGGGGTTTCACCATGTTGGTCAGACCGGTCTTGAACTCCTGACCTTAGGTCTTGAACATCCGCCTCTGCCTCCCAAAGTGTTGGTATTACAGGTGTGAGCCACCGTGCTCGGCCAAGTATGCATATTTAAAAAATAAAAAAAGAACCGGGCAGACTTGCCTACCTGGTCACACAGCGTGCTGAATGCTTGCTGGCTTCCCCATGGAGCCTGCCCCAGGAAAAACGAAAATAGAAAATAACATAACCTGTTTGTCAGACAGAAAGACAGGCCTAGAGTTAAGAGAGAGATGAGGGCTTGAGTTTTAAGAAGCATAGCCCACCTAAATCCTGACAGATGATTATAGTCATCTTCTAAGAATTGCACTCTGTCTGTGAACAACAGACCTTGCTAGAATTTCATTTCTGGCCTAAGAACTTGTGGAGCATTCCCCTTAGGAATTTTCCAAGCTCAGGCCAAGACTAGACAATCAAAGTCAGCAGTAATGAGAATGATATGCAGGACCTGACAGGGAGATATGCCAGCAAATTAAGTCCTGTGTAGGAAAAATACCTTGAAAGGTGGGGCACAATGTGTCTTGGGAAGCATAGGCTAAGGAGAAATCGGGAAGAACATATATCATGACAGATGCTTCAGCCTCGTGGGAGGGCTTTTGTTTAAAAATGTGCTATGTAAAATGATATAGACACTCTACAAAAAGCAACATGCCAATGATTTATCTTGTCTACAAAAACATACAGACCCTCACATTTGATTTTCAATCCAACACTAATTGAAGTTATCAAAAAAAGAAACAAAATTATCTCTTTGTCATTTGGAATGACTTTTCATTTACCCACCAACAAGCAGGAAGGGGGTCTGTGAGTGCTCCAAAACTGAGTAGCGGGGTTTATAAGCTGCAGGGAGAAAGGTTGCAGAAGCCAGATGCATCTTTATATAAGATTTTGGAGTCCTACTGATGTGTTTGTGACTTTATGACAGTGGAAATCTACCACTGAGAAAAGAGAAAAGAAAATGCCATTGAAATAAACTTGGTTCTCACCAACAAAGCCTGGAATTCCAGCCAGGTGTATTGTGTGCCTATAAGTAGCTGTTGGCTCTTGGGAAGGAAAGGAACTAAAGGGATACAAAAAGAGAGGGCCTCCTTTACTTGAAATATCTTAGTACAAGGATCTTCAAATATTTTGCTTACATAACCCCCAAAAGAATGTTGTAAAGCGATGGAACTCCTCATATTTTTTAAGTTGACATCTAGCATTTTTCATCATAAGATAAAAATAAGATGATGATAGACTGTAATTGGGATAAATATTTCATGAAAGTATTTGATAAAAGACATTTTAACTTCACAATAAATAAAATACCCCAAATCTGAAAGAAATCAAGTAAAAATTTTATGAGCCAGTTTTATCCAATGTTTCTCAAAAAACTTGCTTGTGTTGTAAGACATTCCAGTTGACTTCAAGAGAATTAGCATCACTAATTCATATTGTTCAGCTGCTCCAAATTCAGAGCTTTCCCCACAAAGACCAATTATTTCATTTCTAATGACAAGCTTCACACGTAACAGAAATATATATAGGTCAGGCAAATAAAGCAAGCCCCATGGATGTAAGGCAACTTGATTAATAATAACTGAAGATGTCTCCATCAAACCAATATTTTGTTCTTGGTTTTTTTTTTACTTCTATATGTATCCACAAAAAATCAAAACCTTTTCCTAAACAGCCCAAATAACACTGCCACACAACAAAAATATCTAATCCATATTAAAATGTCTCACATGTCCTTTATGGCTTGTTTTTCTAACCCAGGATAAATCCTGG
>NW_012116289.1:3769906-3772885 GCF_000951035.1 Colobus angolensis palliatus | reverse complement strand
CGCCTCCCGGGTTTACGCCATTCTCCTGCCTCAGCCTCCGGAGTAGCTGGGACTACAGGCGCCCGCCACCTCGCCCGGCTGGGTTTTTTTTTTGTATTTTTAGTAGAGACGGGGTTTCACCCTGTTAGCCAGGATGGTCTCGATCTCCTGACCTCGTGATCCGCCCGTCTCGGTAGAACATGCATTCTTAATGCGGAGGGGGTAGGGGTGGGGGCGGTAATATTATCCCCCAGGGAGTGAAAACTGGTTCTTGAGGAATGAAAAAAAAAATGCACCCTTTTTTATGTACAAAGCACAGATATATGCATAGTACATAACCTGTATGTTTACAGTATACACACATACACCAATGGTATTTTCATGAATAATTAAGGGGAAAATGTCTAAAAAGATTCCTTTTAAATGTATGGGATGCAATAATGAAGAGAGGTTGAGAAACACTGGACTAGAAGAATACATCTTTCATGACACTTATGGATTGATGAGGCCCCCAAATCAACATTTCAATATATCCACTTGTTTGGTTTAAAGGGAAGTTTTCATAGCTTGGGGCAATATTCCTTTGTAAGATTTGGGATGAGAGAGATGGCAGATGTGGAAATGTGCTACTCAGGTCCCCCTGCAAGAAAGGCTCGCTCCTCAGCTGGGAGGAGTGTGGCTAGCGGACACCCTCCAGCTGTTACATTCCTCAGGATCTGCCTCAGCTTTCCAGCCAAGGCCATGCTCTTCTTGAGGCAGCCGCAGCTAATAACTGAAGAAAGCTGGTTACGTGGGCTTGGCCATTTCCACCCAACATGAGAACTTCTAAGAGGCAATCTTGGCTCTGGAGTTCCTCCACTGAGCTGGCCGACTTTGTGGGGTCCGCATTACAGTCAGATGACCCCAGCTGCCTAACCCTGCTCTCCCTCATTTCCCAGATGTCACTCCCCAATAAAACACTTGTATTCCTAACTCTCTCTCTCTCTCTCTCAGCATCTTTTTCCTGGAGAACCAGACTGGTACAGTGAGGGCAAACATGGGCTTATAGGCCAGTGTTAGGAAACAGTAGACAGGAGACGGAAGATCTAAGAAATGATCTCCTTAAGATTATCTGTAGTCTTTAAGTCTTCACTTACCAAAGGTGTAGGGGATCAGTCAAGGTTCAATTAGAGAAGTAGAATACTAGGAGATAGATAGGTAGGTATGTAGGTAGATAGCTAGCTAGCTAGCTAGATAGATAGATAGATAGACAGATAGACAGGTAGATAGACATAGTAGGGTATTTATTATAGGGATTTGATCTTATTCATTTGGGGGAGCTTGTTACTTAGTCTATGTGAGGCCATTGCATCTATGTTTGGTGCTGAAGCCTGAAATCCTCAGATAAGGCATTTAGGAAAGAGAGATGTCTGTGAAGTTGGGGAAACAAAGGCAAACTGGAACCCATAAGGATGGACTGGAATCTGCATTCATATCCTACTGCCTTCAAGCTGCCAACTTCAATGGTCAGGTACTCTGTAGGAGAAGCTGGTGTCCTTCATCATGGAGCTAAGGACATGTTGGGTCTGGAAGTCAGAGAGGCTGGAGAAGCTGCAGGTGTGGCTACTGTTCCACATCACAACGCAAGTCAACAGGTAAGGAACAATATGAATGAGATGCAACAGCACCTGTGACCTGCACCAACCTTTCAGGTGTAAAAAATGTATGTCTGCTACTTCGCTGCTTTAATTTTGGTTTCTAAATCTCACACAAGCCTGGGTATGGTGGCTCACGCCTATAATCTCAGCACTTCGGGAGCGTGACGCAGAGAATGCAATTTTGGGTGCCATAGTTTTAGTATAGCTGAGTTGATACACAAATCCACCCAACAGGGGTTTCCATATCCTGTTTAAGAATCACTGACTTAAATAACAAAGGGCTAGAGAGCCCTTCTGAAAGTTGTGCTTGGGAGTTTAGGATTAAATATATAGCCTTGTTGCATATCCTGAGAGTAAAGCCTTCAGTCTTACAGGCCTGGGTTTGAGGGGCTGATGGCTGCTAACCTCTCTGAATTTCAAGGTCTTCATTCATAAAGGGGCTGATAATACCTACTGTGCAGGATTCTGTGAGGATTACATTGTGGCAGCACACACAAAGTCCAGATACACAGTGCTTCTTAATAAATGGCAACTATTATTTCAAGGGTGTCTTAGAGCCTCCAGGTTAATACAATCATGTTGAGAGTTCAGATCTGCTGAACTTTTAGAGGCTTATACAAGCCAAAGACTGGCTAAGCCAGAGGTTAGAACTCACAGAACCATCAGCTTACACCCCCTAAAACCAGAGTTCTCCATGTCCTTGAGTTGTGCCAGTAGGAGGGAAAAGTCTGATAGTCCCAGTTGGTTAGCCTTTGATTGATCAATGACATCAATAGCTGCAGGCCAAAGGCAGCAGTCGATAGGAAAGCATGCTTCATGTTGCTATTGCAGTTCAGCATTTCCTAAAGGCAGATGCCTCCTTCCTGGTCCTTCATGCCTCAAAGAGTTGGAATCGACCTGATAATCACAGAGGCAAATAAAGTTGTGAAGGATGGATAAAGGCCATTTCTGTCCTGTCATAATTTGATTCTCTCCACCCCCTGCTCTCTTACTCCAGTATGTAACTTAAGGGCCACAAATACATTTCATGATTAAGAATGCACGTGGGACGGTTCCTCCACCGAGGCGCATGCGAAGGTCTCTACTATGGCTTCCAGCGGGGTCCCGGTGAGTGCTGCTGGCTCGGCTAATGAAACTCCCGAAATACCAGACAACGTGGGAGATTGGTTTCGGGGCGTCTACCGCTTTGCCACAGATAGGAATGACTTCCGGAGGAACTTGATACTAAATTTGGGACTCTTTGCTGCGGGAGTTTGGCTGGCCAGGAACTTGAGTGACATTGACCTCATGGCACCTCAGCCAGGGGTGTAGCCAAGTAGACAAATGGAATCCTGTGCTGAACCCGAATCTTCCAAAAAACAGC
>NW_012116289.1:3755164-3769741 GCF_000951035.1 Colobus angolensis palliatus | reverse complement strand
TCTGGTCAGCAGACAGGCTTAAGCTAAAGTATGGCCTCTGTTCTATAAAGTTCTGTACATAGTTCCCAAGCTTCTGCAGGGGGTGATCTTTGCTCATCCTGAGAAATAACAGTGCTGTTTTAACAAACATTTGAAATAAATACCGCACACCAAAAAAAAAAAAAAAAAAAAAAAAAAAAAATGCACATGGTCCTGAATTAGTCAAGACTATGGTTGCAAGAAACAGAAACGCAAGTTGAACCAGTTATAAACAAAGAAACAAATAAGAAAGAAAGAAATAGAAGGAAGAAAGGAAGGAGTAAGATTATGATTTTTTAAATATTTAAGTATTTATTTTTTAATTTTGTTTTTATTGATACATAACGTACATATTTTGGGGGTACTATGACAATTTAAAACATTCATATGCCTTGTAAAGATAAAATCAGTGTAATTAAGATTCCCATCACCTTAAATATTTGTATTTTCTTTATGCTAGAAACATTCTAATTCTTTCTCTTCTAGCTATATTGAAATATACAATAGATTATTGTAAACTATAGTCATACTACTGATCTATCAAATACTAGGTCTTATTTCTTCTATCATACTGTATATACATACCCATTAATCAACCTCTCTTCACCCCTCTCCCCACTAAGGTTATGATTTGTTGTATATTTGGCACAAGTAATGGGTAGTTGTAGTCTAGGGGAAGTAGATCTTGTAGACCTTGGTAGGGATTGCAGGGACTTAGCAGTACAGTCAGATCTCTTTCTCTCTCTCTCTCTCTCTTTTTCTCTCTTTCTCTCTCTCTCTCTTATTCTCTCCTCTGCTTTTCTCTGGGCAGGGATGCATTCCTACATTCTTTCCTACTACAGATGAGCTTGCTCATCTTGCTATGGAGAGGAAGTGGAGCATGGTCCAGACAAGCACTGGTTTTGTCATCGCTATCTGGTAACATCAGAGAAGACAGCTTCCTTTCCCCAAAGTCTACATATAAATTCCCAAGGAAAGGCTCTTATTGGCTCAGTTTGATGTAGCCAAGTGGGTGGTGACTATGGTTAGTCAAGCCTGGATCTCGTACTTACCCTGTAGTCTGAAGACTGGTCTGGCAGTCCACTAAAACCTCAAGGAGAAGAGGTAGAACCTTTCTCTCCAATGAAATAAGGTGTTGTGCTGGAAGACAGGTGGGAGAGTAGCTGCTGAACAGACACAATTGACAGGTGTCCATTACAGATCCTTCATGTCTCAAGATTTCGTTTTGTTTTCAACAGAAGTCTCTGAAAATAGAGGACTTTTACAATTGCAAAAGAAAAACTCTTTGTTGACAGAAAGAGGAGAACGTGTACAGATGACAGGAGCTACGTAAATAGACTGTCATCAAAGTCTCTTGGAGAGTCTTCATCTCCTCGTGACTTCAGGTATTTAATCTCTATATGACTCTTTTTTTTGAGACGGAGTCTCGCTCTGTCGCCCAGGCTGGAGTGCAGTGGCCAGATCTCAGCTCAGTGCAAGCTCCGCCTCCCGGGATTACGCCATTCTCCTCCTGCCTCAGCCTCCCAAATAACTGGGACTACAGGCACCCGCCACCTCGCCTGGCTAGTTTTTTTTTTTTTGTATTTTTTTAGTAGAGACAGGATTTCACTGTGTTAGCCAGGATGGTCTCAATCTCCTGACCTCATGATCCACCCGTCTCGGCCTCCCAAACTGCTGGAATTACAGGCTTGAGCCACCGCGCCCGGCCTACAATCTAAAATCTTAAACCGGATTTTTAATCTCTGCAGGACCCGACCAACTTTTTCTTCTACCTACTTCTAACTCTGTATTCACAACAAACAAGTCTTCTTACTTTTGGACCAACAAAGTCCATTCCTAGCTCCAGGCCTCTACACATACTTGACCTAGCATTTTCTATTACTTTTGTCTCTTCCACAAGGCCTCCCCTGACTCACTCAGTCCATGATGCCAGTTTACGTTCATTTCTTCTACATATCATTTAATCAGAATTATCAGTTCTTCCCGTACCCTGCACTACTTTAAAGAGATATGTGTGTAAAGTACTTCTTTGCCATATGAGTCTCTCAAGTTTCTAGAATATTTGGATCAGCCATAGAAACACTTTCCACGTGAAAATGGCGTTACACCAATTCAAGATAAAATGCTCCCCCCAAAATTATTCAAGATAATATCTGAGCGGCATCTGCTGTTTCAGTCTGTAACAAAGAGTCTTTTTACAGGACAGCAGCAGTGGGGAGGAGAAATGGAGAGAAACAGAAGCTGCCTCTGATGCACTGATCCCATCACCCATAAATGATCTTTTCATGAGCCAATAAGGAGAGAAGGAAAGACAAAAAGCATTCTTGACTTAGGAATGGAATAGTTGCTCCTCCTCGGTGCCTGATTCAGTTATTTAGAATGGCTTTCTTATGGCTGGGCCTCTTGTGAATTATGAGTCTCTCTCTCTGTCTTCCCCCCAGGCTTCATATTAAAGACAAGACACAGCTGCCAGGGCCTCCAGAGATTTCCCAGCAGTCTACTATGGTGAAATAAAATACCATGTTATGCTGGAAAACTAGCCTGTCCTTTCTGCACCATGGGCTGTGCTATTTTCATGGCCAAGATAAAAGATCCCAGGCCCTGGACACTTACTGCTTCTCTTGAGATTTGTGGCTTGATCTTCTAGATAGTACTCGATTTCATGTGTGTGTTCCAGCTTCCCTGCATGATATTGATAACTATCTTCTAAAGGGATTGGATATGTTTGCATAATATATGTATACTCTTCCTTCTTGAAATACTGTCTTGAAGGAGGGCATTTGGTTACCATTAAAGCAACTATTTTGCTTCCAAGTGGTGAGAAGTTCTGTGGCCCTGGTGCCACAGATGACTTGGGACTTTGACCGGGTTGTGCTCGTCCCTATAGGCATGTTTTGTGTCATTACTATCAGTAGGATTGCATTATACAAGTGGGCTGAGGTTTGTACATAATGATTGGTTGAACTGCTTCTGATGTTGCAATCTCAGCTTTATCTGCCTCAGAGTAAATGGAGCCAGCTGAAATAGCTCTGTAACCCTGCATGGAGATTTGGAGTATACTAGTGAAATGTTAGGAAGGTGTCAAATTTGAGACTATTTTTAGTTAAATGGTTTACACCTTAGCAGAGTTCAAGACAGAAGGCACACATGATGCTCCATCCTCATATTTTGATTTCAGTCTTCAAATAATAGGATAAATTTCAAATCCCAGCAGTCTTACATGAGCCTATAGTAAAGGAGAAGAATCTCAGAAATTAAAAAGTTCTTCATACTGATGACAGGAGCTCTCCAAGTGTTGACAGACAGCCCTCCCCACATATTCCTTTCTTCCTCTCTCATTTTATCCTAATTATAAGCTAGCATATAGGATAAAGGAAGATACCTCTCCCTATTGGATATACCTGTGTTCAGAAATCTTTACTAAACTAAAATCATCAGGAACCAATTTCTGAGAATCTAATTTCTTTCTAACCTAACTATCTGCATGCTGTAAATGGGAGGGTAGGCAAGGATCTAATTAGTGAAACAAATGTCATTTGTATATTCCATCAGAGAAACAGATCCCTTTGGGAGTACACAAATAAAATCCCAAACAGTAGAATTTGCCAACTGAAGGACAAAAAGAGTCTTGTTTATTCTGCTATTTTTTATGCAATAGGTAGATGCTCAGTAAATATAGTTGGGTTGGATTATTAAATTGAAAACATCCATGCCCACTTTGAAGAAAATAATCTGAAAGGGAATTATCAAATGCCATGAATACGTAAATGATACCTTGAATGACTTATCTGCTTCTCAATTGTGAGGCCAAAATGCTTCCTTTTTTTTTTTTTTTTTTTTTTTGAGACAGAGTCTCGCTCTGTCGCCTAGGCTGGGGTGCAGTGGCGGGATCTCAGCTCACTTCAAGCTCCGCCTCCCGGGTTTATGCCATTCTCCTGCCTCAGGCTCCCGAGTAGCTGGGACTACAGGCGCCTCCACCTCGCCCGGCTGGTTTTTTGTATTTTTTAGTAGAGACGGGGTTTCACCGTGTTAGCCGGGATAGTCTCGATCTCCTGACCTCGTGATCCGCCCGTCTCGGCCTCCCAAAGTGCTGGGATTACAGGCTTGAGCCACCGCGCCTGGCAACAATTCAAAATGCTTCCTAAGTATAACTCACTAATTTTTACAAGTTGTAATAGTCCCTGAAGGAAGAGAAATAGCAATTGCCATTATCCCATTTTACAGATATGAGAACTAAAGTACAAGATGCTCAGCCAGGGATGGTGACTCTGTGAGTAAGAGTCAGAGTAGAATGATATAAGACTGGGACAGAGGGAGCAGAAATGCTGCCTAAATTTACTCTGGGGCTCGTATTCTATCTCCTTGCCTCCTTTGACCAGATAACAACTTAGGAACCCCTGGCATTGCACTCTCATACACCAGGAGAAGCTTCCCCTGCCCATCACAAGGGCAGAGGAAACAGCCAAATCGCAGGACTCACGTAGAGCAGGGACTCTGTTTTGTTTACCATGGTGGGCCCACCTTCACCCTCATTCCCCAGTGCCTACCTAATTCAGCACTTGCATTGGCCCTAGCAAACAAGGATCAAATGACAGGATGAATCAATGAAAGCCTTGTGACTCCCATTTTTGGTGTTCAACCCATTAAATCAATATTTCTTAAAACAAGCTGGTCACGGTGGCTCATGCCTATAATCCCAGGGACTCAGGAGGCTGAAGCAAGAGGATAGCTTGAGGCCAGGAGTTCGAGACCAGCCTCAGCAACATAGAGAGACCCTGTCTCTACAAAAATTAAAAAGAAAAACATCAGTCAATACAGTAGTCCCAGCTCCTCTGGAGGTTGAGTCAGGAGGATTGCTTGGGCCCAGGCGTTGGAGGCTGCTTTGAGTTATGATTGCTGCCCCACACTCCAGCCTGGGTGACAGAGGGAGAGGAAAGAAAGGAAGAAAGAAGGAAAGAAAGAAAGAGAGAGAGAGGGAAAGAAAGAAAGAAAGAGAAAAAAAAAATTTAAAGACATTACAGTCTACCCCTTTAGAAGAGAAAATGTCCCACAGCATCACCTACCTGCAATCATTCCTGCAGAAACAGCAAAAAGTCTCTTTCCATATTTCAAGGAATCACATGCATCTGGTTCTAGTGATGCTCCTTTCCAATAAAACAAATACTCCCTAAGTAGATAAGTATATAATCAAACACAAATAAATGCCATACATGAGGAAAGGTCTTCCATATGTTTTGAAATAAGGAAGTTATAAAACAGCATGTTCTCTGGGCTAAGGGCTGTTAAATGTACTATCTCATTTGATCCTCATAAAAACCTTGTGAGGTAGACATTCTTTTTATTCCTTCTGTTTTTGAGGCGGGGTCTTGCTCTGTTGCCCAGGCTAGAGTGCAGTGGTGTGATCTTGGTTCACTGTAGCCTCGAACTCCTGAGCTCAAGCAATTCTCCCACCTCAGCCTCCTGAGTAGCTGGGACCAGTGGTGCACACCCGGCTAATTTTCGCATTTTTTCTGCAGAGATAGAATTTTGCCATGTTGCCCAGGGTGGTCTTGAACTCCTGAGTTCAAACAATCTACCCACCTCCGCCTCCCAAAGTGCTTGGATTATAGCCGTAAGTCACTGCACCCGGCCTCTTTTTATTCTTATTTTACAGATAAGGAAATTGAGACTTAGGTTAAGTAACTTGCCCAGAATCACACAGCTTGAAAAATATTTAAAATGAAATCTGTTTGAATTCAGAACATGGCATTTTACTCTTCTCTCTGGTTCTTGCTCCCCCTCTGGCTTCTTGTCTCCTTTCTCCTCCTCTCTTCCTTCTCCTTTTCCTCAATTTCTGTATCTCTCTATCTCTCCCTCTCTTTCCCCTTCTCTCTCTCTCCTTTATCATATAAGTTCACCTATGCATAGCTTTCTTCACATTCTCCTGGGTTTCCATAACCCACAAAACTTTCATTTCCAGGAAGCTTTGCCAATCCCAGACTCAAAGGCCAAGCAGGGTATCTGATATTCCAGTTATGAGGCTATTGACTAAGGTCACTGCCCGACTACTGGGCATGTCCCACACTCACACATTCTGCCAAGTTGGGACTGTAAATGCATTTCGTCACTTGGATATGAAAATGGCAATTATAAAAGCAGTATTTAGAAATGGTTTCCACTTAGATTTTGGTCAACTAGTTTGTATAAACATGTGCTATCAATATAAATAATTTGCACCAGAGAGGTACATGGCTTCTTCTGTAGAAACATTCTTCATGCTCCGGAAATTGTGTCATCAAAAGGTAGCAGTTGAACTTCCTTTGATTCAACATGTAGATACATACCTCATAACTAACATTTTGAGTAATGACTGTACAAGCATATGCCCAGTGGTTCACATCCATAATCTCATTTAACCAAGGCTTACAGGGTTAAATAACAGCCCAATTGTCACTTACTAAGTTGCAGAGCCAGTTCTCCAATAAAGGTGGGCCACCTGTCAGGATCTAAGTTCTCAACCCTTCTGCTCTCAGTGACAAATACAGGGCCATCCCTGTGGAAGATAAAAATGAAATGGCTCAGTGAAGCAACATAGAATCCATTAGCAAACATTTTTTTAAAAGTTTTACAAACATAATGGTAAAGGACAGAATGCAACCTAATAGTACCTTCTCGTCCAACCAACAGATAAGAAGTAGTAATGATATCTTAGAGAGAGCAGACCTTTAATTTGTGAGGGATGCTTTTTAAGAGAACTTAGAGAAAAGAGGAAACCACAGAGCATATTCAGAGGCAGTCAACTCTCCAAACAATTACTTCTGTAGAATCGAGTCAAGACTGAGTTGAGACTGATGGGGTAAAAGTCCAGAAAGTCAGTGGTGGGGGTGGGTTTAAAACTTGTATGTACATCTGGAGATAAAGAGGTCAGAAGGGCTGAGGAAAGATTAGAGTTAATGACCCACATGAACAAGAAATCCTCTGGTAGTAAGTAACCCCTGACACCAGGGGGTGGCTGCTACAATCAGAATAGCATAGACACTGAGAAGTCAAAAACTAACCATTAGTAAATACGATAGGGCTTTTGAAGGCCAAGACTCCTCTCTGCTTTATTAATTAATTAATTAATTTATTTATTGCTATAGATCATTTACTTAATACATGATTGTTCTTAGGATAGTACACACTGTTAACTTATAATCATTATTAGTTTGAGAGAGAAAAACACAAATTAAACATCACACATAAATTAAAGGTCTGTTCTCTTTAAGAAATCATTACTACTCCTTATCTGTTGTGCTGAGAATGTAATATTAGGTTGTATTCTGTCCCTTATTCTTATATTTGTAAAGTTTGTATACAAAAAGAGAAGATTCTCCCAAACTGTTTTCTTTAGACACAAAACTGGAGGAGTTGGGAAGGAGTCAATGCCAGTAATTGATTGCCAATTTTTTTTTTTTTTTTTTAGACAGAGTCTTATTCTGTCATGCAATGGTGCAGTCTCAGCTCACTGCAACCTCTGCCTCCCAGGTTCCAGCAATTCTCATGCCTCAGTCTCCCATGTAGCTGGGATTACAGGCAGACACCACTTCGCCTGGCTAATTTTTTTATTTTTCATAGACACGGGTTTCATTATGTTGGCCAGGCTGGTCTCGAACTCCTGACCTCAGGTGATCCACCCACCTTGGCCTCCCAAAGTACTGGGATTACAGGTGTGAGCCACCACGCCCGGCCTTGGTTGCCATTTTTGAAAGGTTGAAATCACTCTATCATGATCTAATCTCCAACAGTTTTTAAATGACCACAAACTCCAGTCACACTGGTGATGGAGTGGTCTCTCCACCAAAATTCTAATTTTAATAAATGTCTATCAATCTTTACTTTCAAACATTTTAAAAATGTGGGGGCCGAGTGTGGTGACTCACGCCTGTAATCCCAGCATTTTGGGAGGCCGAGGCAGGTGGATCACAAGGTCAGGAGTTCAAGACCAGCCTGACCAAGACGGTGAAACCCCGTCTCTACTAAAAATACAAAAGTTAGCCAGGCGTGGTGGTGGGCACCTGTAATCCAGCTACTCGGGAGGCTGAGGCAGAGAACTGCTTGAACCCAGGAAGCAGAGTTTGCAGTCAGCCGAGATTGTGTCACTGCACTGCATTCTGGGCTACAGAGTGAGACTCCATCTCAAAAAAAAGAAAAGAAAAATGGAAGAATGCAGAACTGGGGGTTCCGTAGCTTGGTGGAACAGTTGTAAGGCTTGACTCCTTTCGATAAGTGTTCATCAAACACTGATTTTTCCAAATGAGGAGATTTATTCTGCTCATCTGCTGCCTGCAGTCACATCTCCTAGGTGGGGTGCTGCATGGAATGATAAAAGCTATAATGCAAATATTTATCAGAAAAAGAAGTTCATTTGTACTCTATTTGCCCTGTAAGGGTTATCTGATTTCAATCATCTTTTTCCAAAAAATCTTGCTAGAACTTGCAAAGTTCTAATAGAAATTGGTATGGAGCAGTCAGGCAATGGCAAGTACAAGAGGGAAAAAATGAAGAGTCTTGACTTTGAGAAGTATTTACATACATTCCAGAGCATTCTAAACACATGAAGAACAAACTTAGCAGGGAAAGGCATTCCATGCCTAAAACTGTGTCTTTGAAACCAGGATCTGAGTGGAAGAAATAAGTTATGTTATTAATATATGGTGAGGAACAGAACAGAAATTGAAGGCTCAAATGAAGTGTTCATGGAAGATTCGTGAGAGAGAAGGGCAAATATACACCAAGTAGATAGTTCTCCTAGGGACATGCTTTGCAATTTGAGCATTTTTGAGCTTGCAATGGAATTTTAAAGCCATCCAGAAACAACAGATGTTTGAACCCAAATGATCCAATGTCTTGATGCCAAAATTAGGGCTCTGAAGAGGAACGTTAGAGTTGGAGCATATGAAGAATAACTTCAGTAACTCCTCTAGGGCAACAGCTGAAAGATTTATTCTACAGCTTGGTGACCTACCGTTTTATCTGTGCCCATTTATATATGAAGTGATAAAAATCTCTGTCAAATGGGAGTATTAACAACCAAAATTCGAGTCTCTTTTCTAGGTCTGACTTCAATCTCTTCTCTCTCCTCTCTGAGCATTCAATCTCTAAACCGAATTATGAAATCAGAAGGAGGGCCCTTCTGAACATTATTTATTCCCAAACTTTTGCATATGAAAACAAATAATAGACCAATAATAGATTATGGCTGTACCTACACAGCACAGAATTAACTCGCTAATTTAATAGTTGTAAGCAGCCAAGCTAGGTATTGTGAGCAAGCAAACAAAAACCAATCAACACCAACTCCCAACAACAATGAATAACCAAACCGCATTTTGCAAGCTACTTTTTTTTCCAGATTAAATCAGCAACTGATAAATGCTAAATCTCTGCTTTACTTGATTTTTTAATTTTTATTTTGAGATAGGGTCATGCTCTGTTAGCCAGGCTGAAGTGCAATGGCATGATCATGGCTGACTGCAGCTTCTACCTCCTAGGCTCAAGCAATCCTACCACCTCAGCCTTCCAAATAGCTGGGACCACAGGTATGTGCCACCATGCTTGGCCAATTTTTGTATTTTTTTGTAGAGACAAGGTCTCCCTATGTTGCCCAGGCTGGTCTTGAACTCCTGGGCTCAAGCAATCTTCCTGCCTTGGCCTCCCAAAGTGCTGGGATTACTGGTGTGAGCCACCATGTCTGGATTGCTTCACTTGATTTAAAATGACATGTCACTTAATCCTAAAACAAGAATGTTGCTTTTTCATTAGTTTGTTGGGTTTTTTTTTTCCTCCTGCCTCTCTGTTAAATAAGGAAATGCCATTTAGATACCAAATCACTTTACTCAGTTTCCAAAGAAACTTCTTATGTATCTCATTTACCAAATAAACTTCCCTTCCTATGGCCAGGCACAGTGCCTCACACCTGTAATCCCAGCACTTTGAGAGGACGAGGTAGGAGGACTGCTTGAGCCCAGGAGTTGAGGACCAGCCTGGGCAATATAGTGAGACCTCATCTCTAAAAATAAATAAATAAACACCAATAAAACTTCCCAGCCAGGTAGCAAGGTTTATTTGTTTCCAGAAAAATGCAAGCGTAAAGATATTTCTTAACCCAGCCACTCAAATGCTGTAGAATAGCACCTTTGGGGAGAAAGTGGCAGTATGATCATGGTTCTAAAAGGCAGCCAGGAACTCAAATTGTAACTGAATTTTAAAAATAGCGTCGCAGCTATGATTACAATTTAGCTCCATAGCACGTAAGTGTGGTATGAACAGGAAATGGGAGTACATCTTCAGAGCCTGATAAGATTCACTAATGTAAGACATATGCTCTGTTTCTCAGCTTGCAAGCTAGGCCCAGCCAGAAAGAAGGAAAGCATATATGTTTATCTTAAACCTAACGATCAAATTTAAAAACCTTGGAAGATTTTTTGAATTGCTATTGAATTAAGTGATGAACTCGAGAAATGTGCAGCATAGATTCAACTGTGAATTTGAAAAATAAAGGTTTGAAGTAACTTCCAAAGGTAAATTAATTGTTAGCTAAGCATCACAAGCCTGGGTTATCTCAGGGCAGCCTCAGCAAGGCAGAACTTGTCCTTAGAGAAATCACTGCTAATCAAGGGGACATTCCTAACAAAAGTATCTCCATTATCTATAAAAGGCCAAAGTTGAGTTCACCAAGGATGGTATATTTTAAGAACATTCTACAGTATCAATAATTATTCAGAATTCTACTTAGAACAAGTAGAAATATGTCAGGATGCCTTTAATATGACTCATATTTTAGGAGGGAACTGATGGTTTACTTGCCTCCAGATTTGTTTTAGAAAAAGTAGAAGATAGTGCAATGCGGTTCAACAGTGGACACACAGCAGTACGTTTAAGTATGCACAAACTAATCAAATCACCCAATTTTACAGTCCACATTAAAGACAACGAAAAGGAGCTAAATATCAGTGTCTATCATCAAATACAAATTGGATTTATAATCCTTTGATATAGATAATGGTAAAGAAAAGTTGACACATTTGGAAAACAACACCCCTCCCCCACTGCTCCCCACCAAAGGTATTATGATTTAGATTTCTAGTTTCTATTTCTTAGCCAAAAAAAGTCTAGGTTTTTCTGGTTATTCAGAATAAGAATAAATTCACTCGTTACACAAATGTTTATTGAGGGCTTCCCATGCATGAAGCGCTGTTGTAATTGCCAGAGATATAGCAGTGGGAAAGACAGATAAGAAGCTTACATGCTAGTTGGAGAAGTCAGCTAATAAATAAATAAACAAGAGTTCTTCAAGGGTAATTAGTGCGTGAAGGGAATGAAAGAGTGATGTGTAGAGAAAGACAGAAAAGGTGGGGACTATTTTAAATAGGATGGTCAAGGAAAGGCTTGTTTGAGCTGAGACCTGAAGAGAAAGAAGCCAAATAAGTGAATATACCGGGGAATGCTCTGGAGTAGAGGCAAGAACTAGTGCAAAGTTCCTGAGGCAGTAACAGGCTTGACTTCTTCAAGGAACAGAAAAAAAGGCAGCAAGGTGATAGTTAATGAGGAGAGGGGAAAAGATGAGCTTGGAAAGGCAGGCAGGTACCAGATCACATGGGACCTGTTGTACCTTGACAACAGGTTGGGACTTTATATGAACAATGAAAAGCCATTGAAGAATTTATGAGTGAGGAACTTTGATCTGATTGATATATTATAATTAAAATAAAAATAATATCTGATTTTATTTTAATTATACATTTTTTCAGGCATCTAAGAACTTATAGACAACAAGAAAAGGGATACCTTAAGAAATTAGATTCAGTTAAAATCCCCATAGTACTCTTCTCAGTCCTATTCCCCTCCCTCTTTAAAGGTAACTGCCTTTATGCTTGTAATTTTCTTGCATGTTTTTGTGCTTTTACCACATATAATCATACATATCTATAAACAATATGTAGCACTGCCTTGCATGTTTTTAAACTTTATATGAATGGTACCATACTGTGCATATTCTTCTGTACTTGCTTTTTTACCTTCAGTATTATGTTGCTGAGATTTATCCATGCTCATTAATCCTTAGCAACTATGTAGCATTTTCTTGGATTAACATGTCTTGATTTCTCCATTCCTTGGTTGAAGGGCATTTATGTTGTTTTCAATGTTTTTGTTCATATCTCCCTGGACAGGCAATGGAAAATAGACAAGAGTAGAAACACATCAGCCAGTTGGAAGACTATTCAGTAGCCCAGCAGAAAGCCAGTGGAGGCTAGGATTAAGAGAATAGCAATTGAGATGAAAAGAAATGGAGAAACTTGGTATATGTTTTGGAGATGCAGCTGATTGGACTTGCTGATGAATATGATAGGCCCGAGGGGTTGCTGAGAGAAGGTGATTGAACTTGCTGATGAATTTGATAGGCAGGAGGGCTTGCTGAGAGGTGAAAAATCAAGGACGAATACTAATTTTTGGCCTTGAGCAATTTTAAAGGTATCTAAAGGCTGAAATCTAGAACTCTAAAAGGTGTTTTATGATGTGGTATTTTAATTACTTAAGGTTAGTGAAAATCTTATCTTTCTTATACTTGTGTCTCCTCTAGTGCTTTGCAATGTATAATATTAGGTACCCTATAAAATTTTGTTGAACAAATAAGTGATTGAATTAATAATAGACTTTACAATTGGTTATCTAGGGTGCATAGGAATTATATTTAGATTTAGTCATATGACAATCTTGAATATTATCAGAAAAAAATGAAATGATGCTAGATTTTATTAAAATAATGCAGGAATAAATCCATTTATCTTTGGGAGTTATTAATAAAGCAAGATTGGCTATATGTTAAACATTTTTGAAGCTGAGTAGTATATGAGAGTTGAATTTTTGTGAATGTTGGAAAATTCCATGATAAAAAGTTTAAAAAGGCCGGGTGCGGTAACTCATGCCTGTAATTCCAGCACTTTGAGAGACCGAGGTGGGTGGATTGTCTGAGCTCAGGAGTTCAAGACCACCCTGGGCAACATGGTGAAACCCCGTCTCTACTAAAATACAAAAAATTCGCTGGGCGCAGTGGTTGGTGCCTGTAGTCCCAGCTACTCGGGAAGCTGAGGTAAGAGAATCGCTTGAACTCAGGAGGTGGAGGTTGCAGTGAGCCAAGATTGTGCCATTGCACTCCAGCCTGGGCAACAGTGAGACTCCAGCTCAAAAAAAAAGTTTAAAAAGAGATTTTAAAAAATTTAGCCATTTCCCCATCGAGAAGAGAACTGTCCCCTATTTGTCACTTCAAATATTAGGTTGGTGCAAATGTAATTGCAATTTCTACCATTAAAAGTAATGTAAACATCCAAATAATAACCACTCTAAGGAAGCAGCTTTTCAGAGAATTTAGGGATTCCAGCCAAGTTCTTAACTTCTTGGGGCTTATAAACCCCTGAGAAAACATGATGAAACATATGAACACTTTTCCCGGAAAGAAAGGATGTATATACAAATTTGCATAAATATAGCCAGGTGTTTTTGACATTCTTTGAAGCTAGTGCCATAGACCAGATTAGAAAAGAAGGTCAGTTAAAGACCTGCATAGAAGTTCTGATACTATTATATGAGTTCTTAGGTAATTTGTTAATGTGAAATTTTGTCACATTACTTTTTAAATTGTTTGATACTCTATTCCACAGTTAGAGTTCCTACCCAGAGTTTGCAGTCAGACGATTGGGGTTTGAGCATTCCTTTGGCCACTTTTAAGCTATATGATCTTGGAAAGTCACTTAACCTTTCTGAGTCTCAGCTTCTTTGTCTGTAAGTTTGAAATAGTAATAAATACACTCAGTGCTATTGTGTGATTAAAATGAGCTAATATAGTTGAAAGTTCTTCATAAGATTTAAAGAGCACTGTAAATTGGTGGTCATATTTTATACCATTATGTGCCAGAAACTCTTCTAAACTTTATTTTTTGAGATGGAGTTTTGCTATTTTTTTTAACGAAAAAGTATTTTATTATTTTGCTGCAAAGCTGTTGCTTCACGTGTAAAAATAGCACCAGCAAATGCAGTATATTGCAAAATTAAGATAGTGTTGTTCTTCATCTGACACTGTACAAGCAACAAAAACTTTTTCACTCCCTGTTATTTCCAATGGAAAGACCATTAAGTATTTCAACCCAAATCCAGGTACGGATATACATAAGTTACAATATTATAGAAGGCTTAAGAATAACAATGTTATTTTTGAATTATGTAATTTTTTTTATACTTTAAGTTCTGGGATACGTGTGCAGAACTTGCAGGTTTGTTACATAGGTATACATGTACCATGGTGGTTTGCTGCACCCATCAACCCGACATCTACATTAGGTATTTCTCCTAATGCTACCCCTCCCCTAGTCCCCCATCCCAGGGCAGACCCTGGTGTGTGATGTTCCCCTCCCTGTGTCCATGTGTTCTCATTGTTTAACTCCCACTTATGAGTGAGAACATGCGGTGTTTGGTTTTCTGTTCCTGTGTTAGTTTGCTGAGAATGTGGTTTCCAGCTTCATCCATGTCCCTGCAAAGGACATG
>NW_012116289.1:3718861-3754184 GCF_000951035.1 Colobus angolensis palliatus | reverse complement strand
TTAAGTCTTGAGTTAAATTTTGTATAAGGTGTAAGGAAGGGGTCCAGTTTCAGTTTCCTGCATATGGCTAGCCAGTTTTCCCAGATCATTTATTAAACAGGGAATCCTTTCCCCATTTCTTCTTTTTGTCAGGCTCGTCAAAGATCAGATGGTAGTAGATATGTGGTGTTATTTCTGAGGCCTCTGTTCTGTCCCATTGGTCTATATATCTGTTTTGGTACCAGTACCATGCTGTTTTGGTTACTGTAGCCTTGTAGCATAGTTTGAAGTCAGGTAGCACGATGCCTCCAGCTTTGTTCTTTTGGCTTAGGATTTTCTTGGCTATATGGGCTCTTTTTTTGGTTCCATATGAAATTTAAACTAGTTTTTTTCTAATTCTGTGGAGAAAGTCAATGGCAGCTTCATGGGGATAGCATTGAGCCTATAAATTACTTTGGGCAGTATGACCATTTTCATGACATTGATTCTTCCTATTCATGAGCATGGAATGTTTTTCCATTTCTTTGTGTTCTCTCTTATTTCCTTGAGTAGTGGTTTGTAGTTTCTCCTTGAAGAGGTTCTTCACATCCCTTGTAAGTTGTATTCCTAGGTATTTCAATCTCTTTGCAGCAATTGTGAATGGGAGTTCACTTATGATTTGGCTCTCTGCTTGTCTATTATTGGTGTATAGGAATGTTTGCGATTTTTGCACATTGATTTTGTATCCTGAGACTTTGCTGAAGTTGCTTATCAGCTTAAGGACATTTTGGACTGAGATGATGGGGTTTTCTAAATATACAATCACGCCATCTGCAAACATTATATAATTTTTATAACTAGTTTTTACCATGGATAATTTAATGAATTCTGAATACTAGAGGCTAGTCTTAAAAATCATAGGGTATTGTAAAAAAAGAAGAATATTATGTTTATCTATAATCATTTGAAAGATAAAGGGCATTTTCTTTCATTAGTGTTAACAGTAGTTTTTCTCCCATCGGTAATGCTAAAAGTTGCTATTCTAAGCCTTCTATCTACCGCTAATTTAAGACAATTCTGCTGGGTTGCATAATTTATACTAGTTTATTTAGGGGTTCCATTATCATTCCTCAATAGATTTCATGTATTCCTCATACACTTCTTCACTCATGAGTTCATCCAGTTCTGAAGAGTTACGCAGTGTCATCTTGATCAGCCAACCATCTTCATAACAAGATTTGTTGACAAGTCCTGGATTTTCTGCAAGAGCTTCATTAATTTAAGTTAATTCTCCTGATTAAAGAGAATAGATTTCACTAGCAGCTTTCACACTTTCCAAAGCACCAAACTCATCTTGTTTGTTCAATTTTGTCCCAACGTCAGGCAGACTACAGTACACAACATCTCCCAAAGCTTCTTGTGCAAAATTATTGACTCCCACTGTTCCAATACCATTTTCTGTTGTTATCCATTAATGCTTCTCTGTGAATTTAGGAACCCAGAGCAGAACGGGTCCTGTGTGCAGCGTCCAGATGGCGCCCGCCCCCAGCTGCCAGGGCCTTGGCAGGCAGGGCTCGGCGGGTGCCCCGAGCGTGTGCACGCTGCAGAGCACGGCCCGCATGCTCCGCGCGCCTCACAGCACCACGTTCGCAGGAGTTTCGTTCTTGGCGCCCAGGCTGGTGCAATAGCGGGATCTTAGCTCTCTGTAACCTCCGGCTCCCTGTTCAAACGATTCTCCTGCCTCAGCCTCCCAAGTAGCTGGGATTACAGGGGCCCGCCACCACGCCCAGCTAATTTTTGTATTTTTAGTAGAGATGGGGTTTCACCATGTTGGTCAGCTGGTCTCGAACTCTTGATCTCAGGTGATCCACCCGCCTCGGCCTCCCAAAGTGGTGAGATTATAGGCGTGAGCCACCGCGCCCGTCCTAAACCAAGTACTGTCATTAACTTCATTTTTACCCATTAGAAAATTGAGGTTGGGAGAAGTCAAGTAACTTGCTTGGTGTTACACAGCTAGTAAGTGGTGGAATTAGGATTTGAGTCCAGCCATTCTGACTCTAGATTGTCTGCTCTTAATTCTTATGCTGTGAATTACATTATTATTCACTCAAAATATAACATCCCTGCACTGCCCCATGATATAATGTTTTGATCATCTGATTAATTCTATTAACCTAGCACAGTGAGGAAAACTTTAATTCAAGTGGCAGTCAAATTCTAAGAAAAAAAAGGTATGCCACTTTCATCTGTTAAACCTTGTCCTAGTTTTTAAAACAATTTTTAATTAAAGTGTTTTACATTTAAATTTCATATTCTTAATATTTTTTCTTTCTTTTTTTTCTTTTCTTTGAGAGAGAGTCTTGCTGTGTCACCCAGGCTGGAGTGCAGTGGCACAATCTTGGCTTACTGCAACCTCTGCCTCCCAGGTTCAAGCAGTTCTCCTGCCTCAGCCTCCTGAGTAGCTGGGATTACAGCTAATTAGACCACCAGCTAATTTTTGTATTTTTATTTGTATTTATTATTATTATTTGTTTTTTGAGATGGAGTCTCGCTCTGTTGCCCAGGCTGGAGTACAGTGGCACAGTCTCTATTCACTCCAACCTCTGCCTCTCAAGTTTAAGAGATTCTCCTGCCTTAGCCTCCTGGGATTACATCACACCACCATTCCCTGCTAAGTTCAGTATTTTTAATAAAGACAAGGTTTTACCATGTTGGCCAGGCTGGTCTTGAACTCTTGACTTCAGGTGATCCACCTGCCTCAGGCTCCCAAAATGCTGGGATTACAGGTGTGAGCCACTGTGCCCAGCCTAGTTTTTGTATTTTTAGTAGAGATGGGGTTTTGCCATAATGGCTAGGCTGATCTTGAACTCCTGGCCTCAAGTGATCCTCCGGCTTCAGCTTCCCAAAGTTCTGGGATTACAGGTGTGAGCCACCATGCTCAGCCCTGTTTAACTTTTGTATTGTAAAATTTTACTTTATTTAAGACTTTCTTTGGAGAAGTGCTTGTAGAGGCTGGGGCAGGGAAAACACAAGGTGAGTCTGAGGTATCATGTGGTGCCGAAAAAGTAAGAAGTGCTCAAAAAATAATGGGGGCATGTCAGGAAGACATAGGGGCTAACCAGAAAGAGCTCCCAGTGGCCACAGCTGAAACAATTTGAGCAAAAAGTAAATAACAATAGCATTGGATTATAATTCACATAATAAATATTTATGAATTCATATTGATATTAACAAATAATTGAATTTTTAAAAACTAATGGGACAAAAGAGACAGCCTACATAAAATTCCAATTAATAAACATGGAAAAATGAGGGAAATAGAAAATTAAAAACAGAACACCACACTAATATTTGTTGCAGGCAAGATCCATTAATGGATGCTTAAAATCAGTGGAATAGAAACAGGATATTTTCAATTTCAACATATCTTCCCCCAAGATATTTATTAGGGATAAAGGTAAAAATAGTAACTTTGTAGTGGAGAAACCTGGCAAATAGCACCTTAACCAAGTGAAGGAGACTAGCATTACTATAATAAGACATATCAGTATCATGAATCTCCAATCATGATGTTGTGAGAAGGGCCCATCATTTCTGTGTATGCTTATCAAAAAAGGCATAAACTTTATTTAATCATGAGAAAACATCAGACACAGAAAACTGAAGAACGTTCTACAAAAACCTGACCAGTACTCTTCAAAAATGTGAAAGTCATGAATGTCAAAGAGACACCGAGTCTACATAGAGTCTACATAGCTGGCAACTAAAAGGACATAACAACTAAATGCAATGTGGGGCCAGGTGCAGTGGCTCATGCCTGTATCCCAGCACTTTGGGAGGCCAAGGCAGGAGGATCACTTGAGGTCAGGGTTTGAGACCAGCCTGACTAACACGGTGAAACCCCGTCTCTACTAAAAATACAAAAATTGGCCAGGTGTGGTGGCATGGGCCTGTAATCCAAGCTACTTGGGAGGCGGAGGTAGGAGAATCACTTGAACCCAGGAGGTGGAGGTTGCAGTGACCCAAGATCACGCAACTGCACTCCAGCTTGTGCGACAGAGAAAGACTCCATCTCAAAAATATAAAAAGAAAGAAAGGAAAAACCAAAAATAAGTAGATAAATGAACACAATGTGGGATCCCAAATTGGATCCCAGAAAAGAAAAATGATGTTGGGAAAACCAGGGCAATACAAATAAAGTCTGTAGTTTAACTAATAATAGTATTATACCAATGTTAATTCATTAGTTTTGACAATTGTAATATGGTTACATAAAATGTTAACATTACGGGAAGCTGCATGAAGTGTACATGGGAATTCTTAGTTCTAGTTTTGTAACTTTTCTGTAAGTCTAAAATTATGTCAAAATAAAATGCTAAGAAGAAAAGTAAGCCCAGACCCTGCATTGTTTTAAAAAACTGTTTAAACAATCTAGTGCAATATTTTCCCAAACTCAGTCATTTGAATATAAATTTCAGGATTTTTGACAATCTGTGTAATAATAGTAATATCAACAACAATCAATGTGTATTGAATTATCACAATATTTGACAAGGGAGGAAAATGAGGCATAAAAAAGTAAGTAATTTATTCAAGGTCACAGAACTAATAGGTGGCAGGACTAGGATTCAACTGTAGGTAATTTGATGTAGCATTCATCTTCATTTCTTCTCTGCACTATCTCTCACCTGTATCCTATGCTGCTACGATATGTATCATTATTTACTTGCTAACTTAAAATTAAACCCATTTTTAAAGTTAAAAAACTATAATCAAGCAAAATAATAAGTTATGTTATAGGGTCCTCAGGGCAGGAGTTTTTGTTTTATCCACTAATATTTTATTCACAAGTTCGTTGAACAGTGCCTGGCACACAGAAGGTACTCAACAGATATTTGTTGAGTGAATAAGTGAATAAATAACTTTATATCACACCTATAAGTAGCAAACCAGCATCATTTGCCAGAAATAGAAAGTTATCTTCTAAGTAAATACGATGAAAATAATATAATATTATTAAATGCAATTGCTTCCTGAAGGCTCTGGACCTGAGCCCAATATCTCTATATTTAAAAAGTAATGTAAGTGTTAGAAGATATCAAAAGAGGTTACCAGTTCCAAACAGATGGATTCAAAGGGAATAATTTTCTGAGTAAACCAATTTTATTTGAAGTCATATCAGTATGCCACCTAAAATCATCATACAAAAGACCAGGGTAGGTCCCTATTCTTTAGGAAAGATGGCCTTCTTCTAAAGGGATCAGTTGAGTCAGGGTTCATATAATATTAGACAATTCAGTCTCTCTCAATCTTTTTAACTCCTTAAATATCATCTTGTCTGTAATATCCTACTTCCTCTTATTTACCTCTCTATTCCTACCACCAATCTCCTAGATAATTATTTGTCTCTGTTACACTCTTTGTGCATTTCTCTTTAATACCACTTAAAACATAAATTCATAAATTCATAATTATCTTTTCCTAAGTCTGTCTCCTTCACTTAAATTATAATTATATTGGGCATCAGAGAGTGTGTCATAGCATGTTTACATCTCCAGAGCTCATACCAGTATCTAACAAGATGAAAGGCCCATAATAAACTGTTGATTTATTAAATTAAGGAAATTAGAGGAAAAGAGAGAACTGTGCAATTTTCTTCTATCCTTGAAGCCATGATTTTGTCATTGCCTGCATTTGAGACGTTTATTCTTGAGATCATTCATAAGATCTTCCCAATACACATGAAGGTTCTACATGAAGATGAAAAGTACACACTGATCCTTTCCTTCAAAATACTTCAGAATTAATTTACTTCCTAGGGCAATTATAATATAATATCTTTCTCCCTTTGACAGAATAAATGCTTCGCCCAGGATGGGCACCTCCTTTGTAGATGTCACTGCAGCATTTTTGCAGCTTGCCAATAAAGCAGGATAGTGCTAAGCTCACTTTTTTATATCTGGGTGATGATCTCTGCTCTCCATAGAAAAAAATGATGGAACAATACAGGTCCTAGCTGACACGAGTAAGAAAGGTACAAGATAGTAAAGGAAACACATCACAGATCAACATTTTTACTAGAAACCAGAGCTGCAACCTTCCTCAGACATCTCTTAAGATGGCTAATAACAGTTTTGTGGAAACCAGCCTGTTAATAACTATTGCATTTGAGAACAGGATTCAATATATGAATACAAGCCCTAATATAGAGGCACATGGCATGCATCCCTAAGATATTCAGCTGAAATCATCTCCATATTGTGAAATTATTATTCGGATAGCAATAGCTTTCATATATATATATAATGTATATATAAATATATATTATATATAAATATATAAAAATATAAATATATATTATATATAAATATATAAAAATATAAATATATATTATATATAAATATATAAAAATATAAATATATATTATATATAAATATATAAAAATATAAATATATATTATATATAAATATATAAAAATATAAATATATATTATATATAAATATATAAAAATATAAATATATATTATATATAAATATATAAAAATATAAATATATATTATATATAAATATATAAAAATATAAATATATATTATATATAAATATATAAAAATATAAATATATATTATATATAAATATATAAAAATATAAATATATATTATATATAAATATATAAAAATATAAATATATATTATATATAAATATATACATTATATATAATATAATATACAAATACCTAGAAAAATAGAATGGAAAAGAGTCTATTTATAATAAGTGTTAATAAATATAAAATACTTCATCTTCATTCATAATCAGAGAAATGTTATCAAAATTGTAAAACCACACAGATAACTAGTTTTCTTCTATCAAACAGGTGAAAATCTAAAAGTTTTACAACATGCCCTATTGGTAAAGCTGTCAAGAAACAGGCACTCTTATGCATGCAGCATAAACTGGCAAGATTCTTATGGAAGGTAATTTGGTAATAATATCAAAATTACAAATGCATTTACACTTTAACCTGCCAACGTCACTTCTGGGAATTTATCCTTTACACCTGCAACATGTGAAATTACAGATATACACTGTTATTTATTGCCTCACTGTTTGTAATAGCAAAGGATTGGGGAAAAAAGCCAAACACCCATCAAAAGGGCTTTTTTTGTACAAAATATATTTGTACAAAAATAAATTAGGCAGGGCTCAGTGGCTCACGCCTGTAATCCCAGCACTTTAGGAGGCTGAGGCAGGCGGATCGCCTGAGGTTAGGAGTTCGAGACCAGTCTGGTCAACATGGTGAAACCCTGTCTCTACAAAAATTACAAAAATTAGCCGGGCATGGTGGTGCATGCCTGTAGTCCCAGCTACTTGGGAGGCTGAGGCACAACAATTGCTTGAACCTGGGAGGCAGAGGTTGCAGTCAGATAAGATTGTGCCACTGCACTCCACCCTGGGCGATAGAACAAGAATCTGTCTCAAACAAAAACAAAAACAAAAATAAATAAATAAAATAAATTGTATAAATCTCAATTGAGAGACACTTTACAAAATATCTGACCAGTACTCCTCAAAACTGTCAAGGTCATCAAAAACAAGAAACTTCCACAGCCAAGAGGAATCTGAGACATGATGACTAAACATAGTATAATATTATGAAACAGGAAAAGATAAAACTAAGGATATCTGAATAAAGTATACACTTTAGGTAGTAATAATAAATCATTATTGGCTCAATAATTGTAACAAGGGTACCATACTAAAGTAAGATGTTAATAATAGGGGAATCTGTCTGCCTGGTGTATGAGAATTCTCTGTACTATCTTCACAATATTTTTGCAAATATAAAACTGCTCTTAAAAATGAAGGTTATTAGGCCGGCCGCGGTGGCTCACGCCTGTAATCCCAACACTTTGGGAAGCCTAGGAGGATGGATCACCTGAGGTCAGGGGTTTGAGACTAGCCTGACCAATATGGCGAAACCCCATCTCTACTAAAAATACAAAAATTAGATGGTCGTAGTGGCAGGCGCCTGTAGTCCCAGCTACTCCGGAGGCTGAGACAGGAGAATCGCTTGCACCCGGGAGGCAGAGGTTGGAGTGAGCCGAGATCGCGCCACTGCACTCCAGCCTGGCAGACAGAGCAAGACTCCGTCCAAAAAAAATAAAAAGGGTTATTAATAAAAATATATAAATTACAGGATAGCCATATAATAGAACAGTTCTATACAACACTCAAGAAAGAACAAAGAGGCTCTCTCTGAAGTAACAACAACAAAAAATCTTCAATGTTGTTAACTGAAAAAAGGAGTTGTGTAAGCACTTTTATTTGTCTAAAGAAACCCTGAGGTCGGGTGCGGTGGCTCACGGCTGTAATCCCAACACTTTGGGAGGCCGAGGCGGGCGGATCATCTGAAGTTAGGAATTCTAGACCAGCCTGGCCAACATGATGGAGCCCCTTCACTACTAAAAATACAAAAATTAGCCGGGCGTTGTGGTGGGCGCCTTCAATCCCAGCTACTCGGGGAGGCTGAGACAGGAGAATCATTTGAACCCGGGAGGTGGAGATTGCAGTGAGCAGAGATGGTGCCACTAGACTTCAGCCTGGGCTACAGAGCAAGACTCCGTCTCAAAAAAAAAAAAAAAAAGAAAGAAAGAAATCTTGCAACCCTACATGCACACACACGCATCTAATAACAGTGGCCATCTGTTGAGGTAGAGTGATGAAACAAAGTGGATGGAACACAGGGTGAGAAAACACACACACACACACACACACACACACACACACACACATTAACCATGTAAATGCAATACCTATTTAACTAATTTTGTTAACTCCTGTCTATATGACTGTATAAATAAGCAGTGAGATGGACCCTGGGTAAAACGAGATCATAGTTGAGAAGCAAGCCTTTTCCTCAAATGCTACATCTTCCACTCTTGTATCTCTATGTATTCTTTTTTTTTTTTTGAGACAGAGTCTCGCTCTGTAGCCCAGGCTGGAGTGCAGTGGCGCGATCTCGACCTCGGCTCACTGCAAGCTCCGCCTCCCAGGTTCGTGCCATTCTCCTGCCTGAGTCTTCCGAGTAGCTGGGACCACAGGCACCGCGAGCCCGGCTAACTTTTTGTATTTTTAGTAGAGACGGGGTTTCACCGTGGTCTCGATCTCCTGACCTCGTGATCCGCCCGCCTCGGCCTCCCAAAGTGCTGGGATTACAAGCCAGAGCCACTGCGCCCGGCTTTTTTTTTTTTTTTTTTTTTAAGTGTAAAATGATTTGAGCCTGGCAAACCTTTGTGAACTAATCTCCTACAACCAAAACTCCTAAATGCCTAAAAGATCATGCTACCCTTCCACAGTATCCTGTTTCTTTTTATGTAAAATGAGGGTGGGCATAAAATTTTCTGTTCTGAAAAGCTCTTATTATCAAGAAAGAGAGATAATTTATGGATAGAAAAAAACAGGAGAGTAAGTACAGAATGGCAGATCTATAAGAAATTGTTCCAAATGAAAAACAAGCTATGAAAATTTGTATTTTCAAAAAAGATTAACAAAGTCAATCTCTGTCCTACCTCTACTGCAATATTCCTTCCTTGAATATTTTAACAACAGATATATAACAGGGACAGAATAATTTGAAATCACAAGTTACTCATTTTAAAAAAACTAGTGATTTAAAGAGTAAAATTCATTTTGCCTTGATTCCAAAGAGCTGTTAGAAACACAACTCTCATGGAAGGACATTTAATTACGTGAGCTTCACAATAACATGATCTTCAAATCAGGCCTACCTGCTAACATTTGGGGGATCTGAGTCAAAAGCACATATTGAAGTCAACGTCTCATGTTGACTTTAAAACTCTAAGTATTTTAAAGTTACAAACAAAGCAAAATAAACTGTTACATAAATACTTAAATCCTCCTGCCTGGACACCTTTATAAAACCCTGAAAGATTAGGTTTTAATTTAGATTTCTCAAACTCTTCAAAGTTCCATACCCTCTTAGTCCCCAGTCCATGGCTATCTACCCTTGGGAGGGTGGAGGTGCGGAAGAAGTCATGGAAGTTGCTTGGGCCATGTGAGCTGGGAATTCCTTCATCCTGGCTACCCCAAATGTGGTCTGATGAGGGCATACAGACTCTCTGAGTGAGTACATCCCTTTAGCAACACAGACACCTTACCCCATGAAGAGGGGCAGGGCCCAAGAAAGGACAGAGTGGAAACCTCAAATGTTTGGGGTTCAGGCTCAGGGGACATTCTCACTCTGGCCTAAGGATTATACTGCTTCAGATACTTCTTGGTGATGAATCATTAGATGAGGGAATAGAGAGTAAAGCTTTCATTCTTCTGGATCCTTTGGAATATTACTTTTAAATGTAGATTTTTATTATGACATTAGTTGACAAATCAAAAGCTGTAATGATTTGTCTTTTGGATTGCTCCTCAGCCTTCTGGCTAAGATCAAGTGTGATTTGTCTTTTGGCATCATGCAGCATTAGAATTTTCTGAAATTCAAGGTCATATACAAAGTGAAGTGGAGTTGGTTGATTCTTACGATTATTTTGTGTGGTTTTTACATAATGTGCAATCCAAAAGATAATCTCTAGGGAGGAGTAATAGGAGTAGAGACAATGGAAAAGGAGACTTTTACCCTTCAGTTGATACCATTCTGAACTGTGGGATTTTCTTTATCATTTGGATATATCACACTTACATTAACACGACAAAAAATTAAAGATCTTTTAATAGTCTCTTATGCAAATATAGAAGTTTGAATGCTGAATTTAATGATTAGGCATAGGTCTTTTGGTCTCCAGATGAAACACTGCCAACTCAACATATTAGGTGATGTGATAAATACAGAAATGCTATTTTTTCTTAATGGCAACATTCACATTTGAAGCAAGCTGTCAGTAGCAAACAGCTTTGCTCGAGTTGCCTGGTTTAGCAGATGTCTTTGTCAGAAATGTGACAATTATCACCATTGTTTATTTCACTGAATATCAAGTAGTACAGAGAGAAGCCAAGTCCTCATCAATAGTGCACATGGTTAATTGCATCATGATAACTTCTCACATGCCTTACTCTTTGTTACTTGCTCTTGAAATTATGAAAAGACATATCTGATTCTGACGAATGCAGTTCAAAGTCAATATCAGCTGAAACACAAAACTATGTAGACCACATGGGAATAAGCAAATTATTTTTTTCCAGCTACTTTACTTGCTGTATAAAAATAAGAGGTAACATTTACTGAGCATTGACTTTGTACCAGATAATTAGGAAACACTTTACATACATGATCTCTTTCAATTATAATCAGAAGCTTCCCTGATATTTGCATATATTCTTTCACATGCACTGTGTCTTTCTTTTAGCATATTATTTGCTATATTGCCAATGGCTTGTTTTGATATGATGAATACCATGACTTTTTGTCCACTAAATAATTCCTATTATGGAAGTTCCATTATAAGGAGAAAATGTGTATTACAATAAAGACTAAATTATTAAGGAAAACAAAATAAAAATCTTGCTCCCCAAAATAAGCTAAATTGATTCTTAATTCTATAAATTAAATCAAGTCAAATCTTGATATAGAATTCAACAATTCAGGCTGGGCGCGGTGGCTCAAGCCTGTAATCCCAGCACTTTGGGAGGCCGAGACAGGCGGATCATGAGGTCAGGAGATCGAGACCATCCTGGCTAACACAGTGAAACCCCGTCTCTACTAAAAGCTACAAAAAAAGTAGCCGGGCGAGGTGGCGGGCGCCTGTAGTCCCAGCTACCTGGGAGGCTGAGGCAGGAGAATGGCATGAACCCAGGAGGCGGAGCTTGCAGTGAGCTGAGATCCGGCCACAGTACTCCAGCCTGGGTGACAGAGCGAGACTCCATCTCAAAAAAAAAAAAAAAAAAAAAAATTCAACAATTCAATAAACAATAAGACACCTACTGTGGGAGTGCTTCACATTCATTCAGTTGGATACAAAAATAAATTAGGCTGTGTCCCTCTCTTCCAAGATGTATGCTTTAATGGAGAAGAGAAACACACATGTGGGTGCCAAAACAGACCGTACTCAGTTCTGTGTTCCAGATATCAACCAAGTATTTGATAAGGCAGGGTGACTCTTGTTCTGATTTTGGTGATGGAGACAGAGCATTTTGAAAGAGAATGATTTGAATGAGGTCCCTGACCATGGGCCCTGAACTTTTCAGGGTCCCACTCTGGCCTTCTGGGGGTTCTACAAAAGCTGATCTAGGAGGAAGGCCACCAGACAGAGGTAATAGTCTAAAAAAAGGCAACTGAGACCCTGGTCTGTTTGAGAGACTTGCCACAGACCAGGCTGCAAGAATGGAGTGGAGATAAGACAAGAGAGATGGACTCAGACTAAATCATGGAGATCTTTGACTACAGAGGAAAGGGGTAGCATATAAAAGTCTTTGAATTGGAAGTGTGACTTGGTCATATCTGAACCTTAGGAAGATGACACTAGCAGCAGTGTTCAAAAATGTGACATTCGAGGTGACAGAGAAAGACAACTAAGTAAGCCAAAGAAAGAAAGTCCCCTTTCTTTCTCTCTCTCTCTCTCTTTTCTCTCTTTTTCTTTGACAGAGTCTTGCTCTGTCACCAAGGCTGGAGTGCTATGGTGTAATCTCAGCTCACTGCAACCCGCCTCCCGGGTTAAAGCGATTCTCCTGTCTCAGCCTCCCGAGTAGCTGGGACTACAGGTGCATGCCACCACACCCGGTTAATTTTTGTATTTTTAGTAGAGATGGGGGTTTCACCATATTGGTGAGGCTGGTCTCGAACTCCTGACCTTAGGTGATCTGCCCACCTCAGCCTCCCAAAGTGCTGGAATTACAGGTACGATGCACTGCGCCTGGCCAAGAAAAAGCTTTCTATAATGTGAAGAAATCACTGTGAATGGTACAGTTATTTTGCTATTTTTTGCTAACTCGAGGAAGACAGACTGAAACCAGAGAGACTTTTTAACATGCTATTACAATAGTCCACAGAAGAGTTAATAAGTTTCTGAAGAAGGGAGTGAACAGAGAAGATGGATTTGAAAAATAATGGTGGAAGGAGATACCATTGGATTCATTAGCCAAGATCAAAAACACACCACTAAAAAGTGATGAGTTGAACTTAGATCAGAGTTTAAAGTGTCTGCAATGCATCAACATGGAATGCTCAGCATCCAGTTAGAAATAAGGGTCTGATTAGGGGAAAACAGATGAGGGCTAAAGGGACAGAGGTAGGAGTCATTCTCACAAAGGTAAGAGGTAGAGCAATTAAATAATTGAGTCATAAGATAGGATGAGATTACCAAGGGACTATTGAGAGTTAAAAGAGAGGACTGAACACTGAATCTTCAGAAAGTTTATATTTAATGGGCCTATTTTAAAGGGGGAGAAGAGGAATCCTGAAAGGAAACTACACAGAAGCAGTTCACGAAGCAGTAGGAGAGGAGAATGCAACATAAATTCCAGTGGAGATGAGGGTTCTAGTGAGAAAAGGGTGGTCCATGTTGTCAAATTCTGCTGAAAACAGAATTGAGCAGAAGGTCTAAGAAGAGGTTTTTGGCTTTTGAACTTTTCAGGGGCTGAAGGTGCTTAGGATTAAGTGGGAGAAGAAACCAAGATGGATGAAGTTTGTGGATAAAGAAGAAGAAGAGAGACAGAAATGCAAAGAATGGAAATTAGAGTCCAGGGAGAGTCTCCTTAGGGCAGGAGAGAAACAGTTTGCAGGTATTAAGGGGAAGACTGGAAGAGAGCAAGGCCTAGAAAATGTAAGGGGAAGAGATGATTGATAGAACAAAGTCAAAGAGTACATGGGAAGGGAAGAGAGAAAAAGGGTAGGTGAAAACACTGGCTTTAGAAGAAAATCACAAAAATTCTTCTTCAGAAACTGGGGGAAGATAAAGTGAATAGGTAATAATTTGGACAAAATGATATTTATAAGTTATTCTTGTCAGATGACCTTCAGCTTCTGGTAAATTAAGTGGCAAAAGAGGTTAGAGGTAGATGTAGAAATTTGATGAGACTGCAGAGGAGTGAAACAACAGATAGAACTATTTTAAGAGTGAATGAATGAGAGGTGAGAAAAGGAATGTCCAGTGTTGTTGAGTTCCAAGACAAACTGGATAGTACAACTTTTAGAGCAGTCAGTCAGTCTGGTTATGGTATGTTCTCCAGAAATGTTCGGCTGCCAAGAAAAGGGTAAAGAAGATACAGATGGTTTCCTTAACTAGGGCTGGAAATTGGCAGAACAGGTATGACAGAACAACAGTGAGATGAGTCATTAGGATGCTGGTGAAGGCAAAGTAAGAAAAGTTGTCCTAGGGACTCGTGAGGTGCCTTATGATGTCCTGTGAAGTCAGGAAGACTAGCGGATGGGGAAGAGCAAAGGGACTGGATCTAAGGATGTGAAGAATGGGTCAGAAGGTATGAAGTTACAGGAAAGACAGAAAGATAGGGAGTGGTCAGAGGAAACTTTTCATGTTTGACAGTCTCAGATGTGGAGAAGCTGAGGGTGATGGTGAAAACTAAGGTATGGCTGGCTACACCAAAGAGGATCTGAGGCAGAATGAGATGAAAGTCACAAAGATCAAGTTAAGGAGCCAATAGTTCAGAAAGTTAGAAAGATTATTAACATGGATTTTGAATCCCCCAAAATACTGTAGTTGGTAGCTGAGATTTCTTTAATATGATGAAAGCCACACATTAATATGATATCAAAACATGAGTCACTAGAAAAGTATCTGGAAGGGGGTCACTCAACCTTGCTCCTTCAACAAATATATATCAGGTAATACAATGAGCTTAACATGAAACTACATTCAACAAGCATGATATGATGCACATGTTTTTAAACAATGGTTTAATTAATGTTTAGAGTTTAGTTCCCACTGTCAGAGTACAACTTAGCACCTCATGGATGACTTTGCACTAAAAGTAGAAAATACAAATCAGTTACTATGAAGAAGGAAAGAAAAGGTAGAGAAGCTAAATCCAGTAATTAAGAAACATCGCCATATATTGAAAGAAATGGTTGGACCAAGTAAACAATAATAATGTTCAAGAAATTACTTATATTCATCATGAAACTGCTAATCATTCCCTAATGTTTTGCCATAAGAGTATACATTTTCACACTCAAAGATTCTCTGTACAAACAGTCAATGAACCCAGAAATGCGGGCTTTCTCACCAATTTGCCTTCTAGGTTGTCATAAGACTAGCTTGGTGGTGGCACATCTGGAGCCATCGAATGCAGGAACCACAACAAATGGGACTCACTGGTTCTTTGTACCCCAGATGGGAACACAGACACAATTTTCTAAAGTTCTGAAAATAAATAAATTGTTTTTTTAGAGACAAGTACAGTGACTCTATTATATACACTCATCAGGAGATTGTGCAGAGTTTGGGATGTTGTAATCATCTAACTCAAAGAGGAATTGTCAGCCAGATGTCGAAAAATACATGTAAATAGGCTCTGGGAGTACATGTTATCTCTAAATTTTCCCAAAGAATGCTGACCTAGTTCTAGAACATTTATTTACATATGCTTTTCAAACAATCTTTAAAGTAAACTGAGAAGCCCTATTTTGCATTACTTTGGTTAGTCCAATGTAGATAAAACATTGATAATTGTTGAAGATGTGTGGTGGATATGAGGGTTTATTATACTCTTCTCTCTTTTGTATATGTTTGAAATGTTTCATAATAAAAGGTAAAAAAATATAAAATGAGAGAGGAGACCATTACCTTATGGGGCTTGTATAGCTGGTGGTAAATAAGACCCCTTTCTTTTCTTCTTCTGTTGACACACTGTAACCTGTGAGAAGCTGCTTACTCAAATTCCATTTTCAACAGAACAAATTAGAATGCACTGACCCTAACATATGGATGGTGTAACATCATTATTTTTCCTCATATTCCTTCATGCTTCATAAAATTCTTCCACGTGCTGTCATTTCATTTGCTCCCATGGAACTTCTGTATTCACAGGCTTCTCCCAAATAGTTGTCCTCCCAACATCCATCCTGAATGCAACAGGTTTTAATCATTCATGAACCAATCTTTATTGAATGCCTAGTAAGTGCCATTATTTTAACATCATTTTATAAATTCCATGGCTAATTATTTTTGTATGACAAAAATATCATCTAACAGAAAGCATTTATTTCCTCAATAAACATCTATTAAGCACCTACTATCTGCAAAGTAGAAATCAAGGCCTTGGTTATAAAGCTTACTGGAAACTTCTGCAAGGAAGCAAAAATGGTTGAAGATTAGTGAGGTGAGGG
The DNA here is from genome assembly GCF_000951035.1 of Colobus angolensis palliatus. NCBI lineage: Eukaryota > Metazoa > Chordata > Mammalia > Primates > Cercopithecidae > Colobus > Colobus angolensis. The sequence continues at coordinate 3,737,921 of NW_012116289.1, read as the reverse complement.
CCTGGCGCAGTGACTCACACCTGTAATCCCAGCACTTTGGGAGGCCAAGGTAGGTGGATCATGAGATCAGGAGATTAAGACCATCCTGGTTAACATGGTGAAACCCCCGTCTCTACTAAAAATAAAAAAAATCAGCCAGGCGTGGTAGCATGCACCTGTAGTCCCAGCTATTCAGGATGCTGAGGGAGGAGAATCACTTGAACCCAGGAGGCAGAGGTTGCAGAGCCTGCCACTGCACTCCAGCCTGGGTGACATGGGTTCTGTCTCAAAAAAAAAAAAAAAAAATAGATTAATGAGGTGGCCCTTCTAGTGAGTAAATGGGAGTATTTAAAAATGCAGATTCCCATGCTGTTTTGGTTACTGTTGTCTTGTAGTATAGTTTGAAGTCAGGTAGTGTGAGGCCTCCAGTTGTGTTCTTTTGGCTTAGGATTGTCTTGGCAATTCGGGTTCTTTTTTGGTTCCATATGAACTTTAAAGTAGTTTTTTTCAATTCTGTGAAGACAGTCATTGGTAGCTTGATGGGGATGCCACTGAATCTATAAATTACCTTGGGCAGTATGGCCATTTTCACAATATTGATTCTTCCTATCCAGGAGCATGGAATATTCTTTCATTTGTTTGTGTCCTCTTTTATTTTGTTGAGCAGTGGTTTGTAGTTCTCCTTGAAGCGGTCCTTCACATCTCTTGTAAGTTGGATTCCTAGGTATTTTATTCTCTTTGAAGAAGTTGTGAATGGGAGTTCACTTGTGATTTGGTTGTTAGTCTGTTATTGGTGTATAAGAATGCTTGTGATTTTTGCACATTGATTTTGTATCCTGAGACTTTGCTGAAGTTGCTTATCAGCTTATGGAGATTTTGGGCTGAGACGATGGCATTTTCTAAATATACAGTCATGTCGTCTGCAAACAGAGACAATTTGACTTCCTCATTTCCTAATTGAATACCCTTTATTTCTTTCTCCTGCCTGATTGCCATGGCCAGAACTTCCAACACTATGTTGAATAGGAGTAGTGAGAGAGGGCATCCTTGTCTTGTGCCAGTTTTCAAATGGAATGCTTCCAGTTTTTGCCCATTCAGTACGATATTGGCTGTGGGTTGGTCATAAATAGCTGTTATTATTTTGAGATTAGAAGTGTGATCATAAAAAGTCAAGAAACAACAGGTGCTGGAGAGGATGTGGAGAAATAGGAACACTTTTACAGTTAGTGGGAGTGTAAACTAGTTCAACCATTGTGGAAGACGGTGTAGCGATTCCTCAAGGATCTAGAACTAGAAATACCATTTGACCCAGTGATCCCATTACTGGGTATATACCCAAAGGATTATAAGTCATGCTACTATAAAGACATGTGCATGTATGTTTATTGTGGCACTATTCACAATAGAAAAGACTTGAAACCAACCCAAATGTCCATCAGTGATAGACTGGATTAAGAAAATGTGGCATATATACACCGTGGAATACTATGCAGCCATAAAAAAGGATGAGTTCATGTCCTTTGTAGGGACATGGATGAAGCTGGAAACCATCATTCTGAGCAAACTATCACAAGGACAGAAAACCAAACACTGCATGTTCTCACTTATAGGTGGGAAGTGAACAATGAGAACACTTGGACACAGGGTGGGGAACATCACACACTGGAGCCTGTGGTGGGGTGGGGGGAGGGGGGAGGGATAGCATTAGGAGAAATACCTCATGTAAATGATGAGTTAATGGGTGCAGCACACCAACATGGCACATGTATACATACGTAACAAACCTGCACTTTGTGCACATGTACCCTAGAACTTAAAGTATAATAAAAAAATTGTTTTCATTGTGTGAGGGATAAAATACTACAAATTGGGTTCAGTGTATACTTCTTGGGTGATGGGTGCACCAAAATCTCACAAATCGCCACTAAAGAACCTACCATGTAACTGAATACCATCTGTTCCCCCAAAAACGTATGGAAATAAAAATTTTTTACAAATGCAGATTCCTAGGCCCTCCCAACAGAGATTTAAATTTGAGGTAGTCCCAGAAAAGGCTGAGAACCACTGGTCTAAGTCACTAAGTCTAAGGTGCCCAAGAGACTCTAGTCTGACTTAAGCTGGCCTTCAACTTGGAGTGTAGTTGGCAGGTGTAAGCAGGCAGGATATTTGTCTGAAGCTGCATCCTGGTGCCGGAAGGAATCTGAAAACAGGGTCCAAACCTAGAGAAAGAACTCAGCAGGATTTAGGCAAGGGGTCAGGACTCAGAGCTGCCAGGGTTTAGGTTTAAGGCAATGCTTTGGTTCTGGTGGAGTACTAAGCAAGGATCCTGAAAAGATCTGCTGTGTATTTTGTCTCAGTTGTGTAGCAGGCACTGTGCAAAGCTCTTACTCACGTCATCTCATTGAATCCTTAAAATTAGCCCTGTGAGACAGGTTGATTTGCCCAAAGTCAGACAGCCAGTAAGAGGCTGAGTTGTGATTTGAGCTTAACTCTATTCTAACTGCAAAGCCCCTCTCTTTCTGCCCCTTCATGGTGCCTACAAGGACTGGGGCAAAGGGTCATCAGGCTCACCAAGGGCAATAGCAAGGGAGACCATTCGAGTATAAGGGGCTCTGCTCATGTAAGCCTTCAGGCCTCTGGCTATTTCCACACTCCCTTCACTAGTGGGTGAAATAAACTCCCAGTGACTGATAGGGTTCTCTTGATTTCCAGCATTATGTCTCAGGCAACATAGGAAAATTGGCAGGTTTCTGTTTGTGCCCACAGCCTTCCTGATTATATCTGTTTCTTCTCCAGTCCCTTAGGAGGGGCCTACTATCCTCATGCTCTTCACCTCCATTCCCATTCAGGAATACATGTCTGATGACAGATGAAAACATTGTGCTTTTGGGACCTATTGAGTTTGAACAAAGATGAGGTACTTACAAGAATAAAAGTGATATCAAGAGCTGGAGATAGGAAAGATTTGGAAGATAAACTTAATTCCCAGACATCACACTCGTAGATAGGCTATAGCACATTCAAACTGCTCCTATTGCTATCTGAAGAGAAATGATAAGATTTTGGGAGATGAGCTGATCAAGAGTTCTGCTGCTTCAGAGATTCTCTAGAAGTACTTTTCATACCACTGTACAGGCCTATGTATTCAAAGTCCTCATTTTTCACAGGGAACAATAAGTATGTGTACACTTCTCACAAAGACAGTCATGAGTGCTTACAACCCATCAAAGCCTCTTTCTTTTGATAACTGAAGTGATAGACCCAGTGACTGCTTTATTAGTATTCCAAATACCAGCACCACCCTACCCTACAATAAACAGAGTCAACAAGAGTGGCTCTCCTGGTACTCTTCACCTCACCAACAATGAGAGCTCAAGACCATGGAATTTTCTTCTACTTACCAGTGTATCACTTGTGAGTTCAAAATTGTCCTAGCAAATACTTCTGACTAATGGCTACCAGACACATTAATATATATTTTAAAATTTACCAGTGGTAGTTTATTTGCTGAGGGAATACAGTAATGAACTTTGAATGATATAATAAGATAATGTCAAACTGGATGACAATTTTTCTTTCTTTTTTGAAATGGAGTCTTGCTCTATCACCCTGGAGTGCAGTGGTGTTATCTCAGCTCACTGCAACATCTGCCTCCCAGGTTCAAGTGATTCTCCTGCCTCCCAAGTAGTTGGGATTACAGGCACCCGCCATTGCGTGGGGCTAATTTTTATATTTTTAGTAGAGACAGGGTTTCACTATCTTGCCCAGGCTGGTGTTGAACTTCTGACCTCAAGATTCCGCCTGCCTTGGTCTCCCAAAGTGCTGCGATTACAGGCGTGAGCCATGGCACCTGGCCATGATATAATTTTTAAACATGAGTTCAGACTATATACAGCTTTCTACAACTTGAGGTTTTTGACTTACCATGGATATCTTTTCAGGCCTGGTGTTATTTATATGATTGGACTGCAATTTATGACACAACTGTCCTATTAACAGACAATTAGATTATTTACTATTTTTGCTGTTTCAATCAATGCTATAATCAGCATCCTTACATAAATATCTTTTGACGCCTGGGGCGGTGGCTCACACCAGTAATCCCAGCACTTTGGGAGGCAGAGTTGGGCGGATCACTTGAGGTCAGGAGTTTGAGACCAGCCTGGACAACATGGTGACAACTCTCTCTCTACTGAAAAAAAAAATACAAGAATTAGCTGGGTGCAGTGGCGGGTGCCTGTAATCCCATCTACTTGGGAGGCTGAGGCAGGAGAACTGCTTGAATCCAGGAGCGGAGGTTGCATGAGCCAAGATCGTGCCATTGTACTCCAGCCTGGGCAACAGAACAAGGCCCCATCTCAAAAGACCAAAACATAACAAAAAATCTTTTGATATATGTACTAGTTATTTTTCTAGGACAAACATCTACAACAGGAATTGCTGAATCAAAAGGTATACATATTAACTAGACTTTGGTATGGGATGAACTACATCCCTCAAAAATTTATATGTTGACGTCCTAACCCCTAGTCCTCAGAATGGAACTGTATTTGTAGAGATAAGGCCTTTGAAAGGTAAGTCAAAATGAAGCTGTTAGGGTGCGCCCTAGTCCAATCTGACTGGTGTCTTAATAAGAAGGAATTTGGACACACAGAGGTAACACACAGTGGGAAGACCACGTGAGGACACAGTGACAAGGTGACCATCTGCAAGCCAAGGAGAGGGGCCTCAGGAGAAACTTAATTTGCTAACACCTTGATCCTGGACTTTTAGCCTCCAGAACTGTGAGAAAATTAATTTCTGGCATTTAAGCCACCCAGTTTGTGGCATTTTGTTATGACAGCCTGAGAAGACTAATAGAGGAATCACTCTAAAAGCCTGGAATCCGCCCGCCTCAGCCTCTCAAAGTGCTGGGATTACAGGTGCGAGCCACTGGACTCGGCCTTGATGAAAATTTTTCTATATCCTGATACACAACAGGATAAAGTAATTTATTTCTATATCGTATACACAATAGGAGAAAGACAGCATGATAAGGCAGACCCAGTATCGGGCTTTGTTACTTATTAGCTGTGCAACTTTTGCAAATTACTTCTCTGAGCTTTGTTTTCTACCATGAGAAAACAAAAGAGTAACACTTGCCCTGAGAAGTTTTTGTGAGGATAGGGCATAACATATGTGAATGTCTAACAATACCTGGGATTTAGAGAGTTGATGTGGGGCCCCTGTGGTGTGAGCAAGCTGTTCTAGACACTTGCTCCCTCCACTCGTGTCCTTTGTCCCTTCCTTCACTTCCTTCATCGCCCTTACCCTCCTTGTTTGTTGCAATTTCTTTAACACAGTGTTTATTATAAACCTTGAGGAATTTCAAGGATCTTTGGAGGTTTGTGAACGATTTGTTTTTTGATGTATCTCATTCTGGCATGGCATGGCATTAAGATTACAGGAAGAAGTTATTAAGGTATTTTCCCATTCACTTATCCCCACTTGTCATCATATAAACTATAAAATAATGAGAAGAGAATCAAGAATATCCTTCCCATATTTCTTTCTTTGATTGATGGGAGTAAATAGCTCACCATTAGTAGGTCATTTTAAGTACATTAGTCTTTAGATTAAGACAATTAAATCACCCTAGATCAACCTAGTGGCTAGGGTAAGTTAACACAACCTTTGCAACTGAGCCTTAACATATTCCCTCTTCCTGACCATGCCTCCTCCCTCAACTTTCACCATATCTGATGCATGTGCTTTTTTGAGAAAAAGGTAGGCAGGAAACTTGAAATGACTTGAGGATCTACATACATTCCATTCCGCAGCCATCCTCAATTACCTTCACATACTTGACATCCTTTCGATTTATCAAAGAAATTATATGCCTAAAATGGCACAGCTACAGTAGCTGGAATGATTGGTGTCAAGGTATAATATTGTTTTCCTCCTTCAGCAAATCTTTTTTTTATTATTATACTTTAAGTTCTAAGGTACATGTGCACAAAGTGCAGGCTTGATACATAGGTATACATGTGTCATGTTGGTGTGCTGCACCCATTAACTCGTCATTTACATGAGGTATTTCTCCTAATGCTATCCTTCCCCCCTCCTCCTACCCCACCACAGGCTCCGGTGTGTGATGTTCCCCACCCTGTGTCCAAGTGTTCTCATTGTTCACTTCCCACCTATAAGTGAGAACATGTGGTGTTTGGTTTTCTGTCCTTGTGATAGTTTGCTCAGAATGATGGTTTCCAGCTTCATCCATGTCCCTACAAAGGACATGAACTCATCCTTTTTTTATGGCTGCATAGTATTCCACGGTGTATATGTGCCACATTTTCTTAATCCAGTCTATCACTGATGGACATTTGGGTTGGTTCCAAGTCTTTTCTATTGTGAATAGTGCCGCAATAAACATATGTGTGCATGTGTCCTTATAGTAGAATGATTTATAATCCTTTGGGTATATACCCAGTAATGGGATTGCTGGATCAAATGGTAATTCTGATTCTAGATCCTTGAGGAATCACCACACTGTCTTCCACAATGGTTGTGCCAATTTACACTCTCACCAACAGTGTAAAAGCGTTCCTATTTCTCCACATCCTCTCTAGCATCTGTTGTTTCCTTTTTAACGATTGCCATTTTAACTGGCATGAGATGGTATCTCGTGGTTTTGATTTGCATTTCTCTGATGACCAGTGATGATGAGCATTTTTTCATGTGTCTGTTGGCTGCATAGATGTCTTCTTTTGAGAAGTGTCTGTTCATATTCTTTGTCCACTTTTTGGTGGGGTTGTTTTTTTCTTGTAAATTTGTTAAAGTTCCTTGTAGATTCTGGATATCAGGCCTTTGTCAGATGGGTAGATTGCAAAAATTTTCTCCCATTCTGTAGGTTGCCTGTTTACTCTGATGGTAGTTCCTTTTGCCATGCAGAAGCTCTTTAGTTTAATTAGATCCCATTTGTCTATTTTGGCTTTTATTTCCATTGCTTTTGGTGTTTTAGTCATGAAGCCCTTGCCCATGCCTATGTCCTGAATGGTATTGCCTAGGTTTTTTCTAGGGTTTTATGGTTTTAGGTCTAACATTTAAGTCTTCAATCCATCTTGAATTAATTTTTGTATAAGGTGTAAGGAAGGGATCCCGTTTCAGCTTTCTACGTATGGCTAGCCAGTTTTCCCAGCACCATTTATTAAACAGGGAATCCTTTCCCCATTTCTTGTTTTTGTCAGGTTTGTCAAAGATCAGATGGTTGCAGATGTGTGGTGTTATTTCTGAGGCCTCTGTTCTGTTCCATTGGTCTATATATCTGTTTTAGTACCAGTACCATGCTGTTTTGATTACTGTACCTTTGCAGTATAAAGTCAGGTAGCATGATGCCTCCAGCTTTGTTCTTTCTGCCTAGGATTGTCTTGGCAACGTGGGCTCTTTTTTGGTTCCATATGAACTTTAAAGTAGTTTTTTCCAATTCTGTGAAGAAAGTCATTGGTAGCTTGATGGTGATGGCATGGAATCTATAAATTACTTTGGGCAGTATGGCCATTTTCATGGTATTGATTCTTTCTATCCATGAGCGTGGAATATTCTTCCATTTGTTTGTGTCCTCTCTTATTTTGTTGAGCAGTGGTTTGTAGTTCTTCTTGAAGGAGTCCTTCACATCCCTTTTAAGTTGGATTCCTAGATATCTTATTCTCTTTGTAGAAATAGTGAATGAGAGTTCACTCGTGATTTGGCTCTCTGTTAGGCTGTTAATGGTGTATAGGAATGCCTGTGATTTTTGTACATTGATTTTGTATCCTGAGACTTTGCTGAAGTTGCTTATCAGCTTAAGGAGATTTTGGGCTGAGATGATGGGGTTTTCTAAACATACAATCATGTCATCTGCAAACAGGGACAATTTTACTTCCTCATTTCCTAATTGAATACCCTTTATTTCTTTCTCTTGCCTGATTGCCCTGGCCAGAACTTCCAATACTGTATTGAATGAGTGGTGAGAGAGGGCATCCTTGTCTTGTGCTGGTTTTCAAAGGGAATGCTTCCAGTTTCTGCCCGTTCATTATGATACTGGCTGTGGGTTTGTCATAAATAGCTCTTATTATTTTGAGATATGTTCCATCAATACCTAGTTTATTGAGAGTTCTTAGCATGAAGCACTGTTGAATTTTGTCGAAGGCCTTTTTTGCATCTATTGACATAATCATGTGTGCTGTTTATGTGATGGATTACATTTATTGATTCCTTCATCAAATCATTTTACATGTAAAGTGAAAGATTGCTTTGCTGGAGATTGTTGTGTATTGGTGACAAAAGGAGAGAGGAAGAGAGAGAGTATCTGCCAGTGACTGAAGACAGGGCTTTACTTTCATCATCTTTTCCTTCTCTTTTTTTCTTTTCAGAGTTCACCTTGGTTGATTAAGCACCATAGGGGGCTGGGTGTGGTGGCTCACGCCTGTAATCCCAGCACTTTGGGAGGCCAAGGTGAGCGGATTGCCTGAGATCAGGAGTTCAAGACCACCCTGGGCAACATGGTGAAACTCCGTCTCTACTAAAAATACTAAAATTAGCCAGGTGTGGTGGTGGGCGCCTATAATCCCAGTTACTCGCGAGGCTGAGGATAGAGAATCGCTTGAACCTGGGATGTGGAGGTTGCAGTGAGCCAGGATCACGTCACTGCACTTCAGCCTGGGTGACAGAATAAGACTCTGTCTCAAAAAAAGAAATTGGGGAAAAAAAAAAAGCGCACCATATGTCTGGGAAGGCTTGTGCATACTTTTCACTAATAGGTTAGTACATATCTTGGGAAGCTAAGAGTCGGGCCTGCGTTTTGTCTAGAACTGATCAGAAGGGAGAGGGGCTAGAAGCAGCTGAACTGAAGCAAGAAAAGTAAAAAGTAAAGAGGGATTTGTTCTCTTGACCCAACCTGGCCAATGGCAGAGTTAGCCAAGCCTTTCATTTGTCTGTTATGCAGATGCTAAAAACAGAGAAGTCTCTGCCAGATTTGAAATCTGGGGGGAAATTGTGTAGGAACTGTTTTTCCTTTTTTCTCAATGTGTTTGTGTGTGCATGCAATGGAAGGTGGAGATAAATTAAGGAGCAACTATGAAGGCAATATAACAATTTCTTGCTATTTGCAATACTTAAGTCCCACTTTTTAAACTTTTTTTTTGTCCCTTTTTGGTGCTGTTTTTTCTACTCTATTTTCTAAACCACATATAAGCCTCCTAAATACATGCAATTATTTCCAATAAATATTTGAGTGCCTACTATGTGCAAGATATTATGCTAGGTTCTGCTTTAGAGAACTAAGATTTAGTCTACCCCATGGTCTGCAGTCTCATAGCAAAAGTAACCCATGGTCATGCTTGCTCATAGATTTTCAAAAACAGCTAGATTTTACAAGAGAAAACATTTTAGTTGTCTGACATTCATTGATAGCATCTGCATGTCATGGACATTTAGCTCAAAGCAAAAATGTATTTTGAAATAATGAACAATTAAATGAACACTTTTATCAGAAACAAAAATTTCAGAAGAGTTTGCTCACTTGTGTGCCATAAATCGTGAAAGGGAAAGGGAATTATGTCCACGCCATATGTGAACCACAGTTAGGCAGTAATATTATATCATCTGCAGTACAGCTGCTTCATTTAAATTCAAACTAACATTTATAGTTTCAATAGTTGTTATTGTGGGCTGTATACATGACATTAAAAAATCATATTTGAGGAAGTTCTTGAATTTGGTAGCTGATTTAGAATTATAAGGTCTCTTCCAACTCTAAGACATTAGAGTCTATTAGGACACAAATGTAGTCTTGGGAATAAGAACCTGAGGGGGAAATATCCAGAGTTCAACATCAGTGTTTAATGCTGCATTGCTACCACTTTGGATAATAAAAATGACAATTATTTGGTTTCATAAAATCTGTTTATCTGTTTATAGTGTTTGGCTGGCAAGATGTTATCACTTACTGCCAAATTTCTAAAAGAAAATAAAAGAAAAAGGAGTATCAACCAAAAACCAAAAATAAATCATAATCATGATTCCGCGCATGAAAAGGAACACATCATGGATAACAATCACAAACACCATCATTTGCTCTTTTCTAAAAAATAGATGCTTACGTACCTCCCTAAAATAGGATCCAATCAATATCAAATGATTAGAGATACAGTACAGGAAAGAATCTCTGAGTTGTTGGGAGCCTCATGAAGGAGGGGAGTAATGACACATTATAATATTTTAATTATTACTAAGCATTTGTCCTCTACCAGTCAGTCTCCATGGTAATCCAATGCAACTGCTTTGCTTAAATCAAGTGGATCAGTCTGGCACAGGCTACTTTGCTTCCTCTCCAAATTTCCTGTTTTCCTGGATATGAGGTCTCTGAAGTGCATCTTCAGGAAACAGTCACTCATCAGAGGTACGCTAGAAAGGACAACTTGGAGAGAGCAGGTTCTTATTGCTTGCTGAAATCATAGCCTGGTTCTAACCTCACGTTTCATCTACATAAAATTACTAAAGTTCAATTCAGTTCAGTTTCAGGAGTCTCTTCTAGTGCAGGAGGCATTCAATTATTGCCAAAGTCAATATACTAAGTCTGGTTGTTGAAGGCAGCTAGTTTCCCATAGAACCATGTGTCCCTGTTTCCTATTTCAGTTAGTTTCTGAGTCAATGGTAGGAAAATGCCAAAGGGAGTTGGCAACAATGGCCTTTTCCACTTATAATAGATTTTCTTTGATGTACTTTGGATTTTTCTCCAGTATTGTGTTTAGCGGTATTTCTACTATGTAATCAGATTGGATAGCTCTACAACAAGGCACTGATTGGCAAGAGAATACCGAGGTAAATGGTTTTGTCTCTTCCTTTGGTCCCTGAGGCAACCGTGCTGCCAGTCTATTACCAGTGATACGGACTCTTCAGAGGGAAGTGAGGCTCTTATCTGCATTAGAACTAAGGTTCCAGAAGAGTCTTGGAATTTGAAAATTCCTTGAGCCTCCAGTGATAAGTTGAGATAAATCTGGCCCCCTGGGGCAGTCTGGATTCAAACATCCTATTTCTGCACTGCTTCCTCCCCCTTCCCTCCTTGGCTGGTGGGAAAAAGAAAAACTCTTCCTGAGGTGACTAATTTAAGAACGGGAGTTATTTGCTCTGCTTTTTTGCTGTCTGTTTAAATCTCTCGGGCTTCAAGCTGCATGATTCTCTCATTTTATTTTCTTTTGTTTTGTTATTATTACTATGTCTTTTGGCTTTTCTTCCTTTGTGGGGTGAAGTTTGATGTTTAAAAAGAAAAAGAAAGCTATGAGGCTTTTATTTTATTTTTTTAAAAAACTTTGTTCATTAGTTCTACAGCCTTGCAAGTGTCACTTGACTTCCTGTACCTTACAGATTCTTAATCTATAAAAGGGCATGTCAATATTCCCTTCAATTTGCAGAACATTAACATTGTCAATTATTTTAGATTCTTTGATTGCAAGAGAACTTTCCTCTAATAACTGCTATTTAATCATGAACTTAACATTAGAATGTACAATTTTCAAATATTCAAAAGTTAAATATAAAAATATTTAAACCATACCTACCTTGATTCCCTGGTGTATTTCATGACACTTAAACAAGATTTTGTGAATGGTAGAATATTTCTCTTGTGTAATAGTTGTCTCTCAGTATCAGAGGAGGATTGGTTCCAGGACCTCCCATGAATGACAAAATCCTTGGATGCCCAACTCTATGAAATGGTGTAGTACTTGCATATAACTTACACACAACTTCTCTTATACTTTAAATCATCTCTAGATTACTTATAATACCTAATAAAATGTAAGTGCTATGTAAATGGCTGTTATACTATATTGTTTAAGGAACAATGAGAAGAATAAGTCTGTACATGTTCAGTACAGACACAATTAAAAAAATTTTTTTCTGTGGTTGGTTGAATCCATGGGTGTGGAACCCACAGATATGGAGGGCTGGCTATATCTTGAATGAAGAGTTTTCATATTTTAAATCTGACTTAAAAAAATTCATATGGAACTAAATTAGTTTCAACTTTTTTTTTTTTTTTTTGAGACGGAGTCTTGCTCTGTCACCCAGACTGGAGTGCAGTGGCACAATTGGCTCACTGCAACCTCCGCCTCCTGGGTTCAAGCCATTTTCCTGCCTCAGCCTCTCCAGCAGCGGGATTATAGGCGTGCACCACCACGCCCAGCTAATTTTTGCATTTCAGTAGAGACGGGGTTTCACCATGTTGGCCAAGCTGGTCTCGAACTCCTGAGCTCGTGATCCACCCGCCTCAGCCTCCCAGAGTGCTGGGATCACAGGTGTGAGCCACCGTGCCCAGCCCTAGTTGCAGCTTTTATGAACAAGTTACATATCTTTAATTTTCACGAGAAAAAAGTTTTAGTTAATGGCTCTTTCTTTTCCACATAATTTCTCAATCCTCTTCCAATATCTTTCAAAGGAGGAATATAAAGCACTCAAAGGCTTTTTGGATACTTGGATGTTACTGTCAATAGCAAAATATTGTAGATTGCCTAACCCGGTTCATAAAATACACACCTGAAGTCTCAAGCTTCACCTCCACCACTCAACCTGACCATACGTGCTAATTTTTGGTAATGTAGAAAACAGGACAGATCTGTTCTCTGAGAAGTGCCATCTCATTTAATTTACTGTTACGTTCCGAGTTGGCCCTCAAATTGAACCTCCATATAGACCTAATACCATTCACTAGTCCTTCTTCTTGCATCAAAGGTAAAAAAGTACCTGAAAATTGTAACAACCATCTTACCCTCTCACCAGACTAATGTCCAGCAAATAAAGGACAGGATTCAGGACAATAGGGAAATATATCTCTTCACCTGAGATCTCATGTATTGGAAAAGTATGAGTTCTCTGAACCTTGTCTCAGAGCCTTATAAAATGTTAAGACCTAAAGGGAAATCATTTCATTTCTTTGAACTTTGCTTTACTCAATTAAAAAGTGGGTTTAATACCTATTTCATAAAATTGTTATATGGATGAAATGAAATTAATGTGAAATGGCTGGCTACAAAAATTCTCACCTTCAGGTTATTACAGGCAGTCCTGGTTCCACTACCAGCTAGAATGTTGGTCCATATTTATCATAGACAATTACTAAAACAAGAATATTTGCATAACACTTCATAGTTGACAAAGCACATTGACCTAAAGAATACTTTCATTTTGCATATTCAAATACTAAATCTGGGCAATATTTTTAACTGTTCAGATATGAAGTCTGGGCATTTGGGAGGTACCTTTATTAAGAAACATTAAGCAGCTGTGTGCCGGAGTTTTGGCAAACTGACATTCACTAATTATTTAACACGTCTACATTGAGCTCACATATGTGCTAGTGCAGCAGTTCTCAAACTTTTGGTCTCAGTACTCCTTTACTTTCTCAAACATTATTGAGAACCCCAAAGAGTGTTTCTTCATGTGAAATATATCTATTCATACTTACTGTATTAAAAATTAAAACTGAGTGTTTTAAAATATTACTTCATTAAAAAACCAATTCATTAAAATTCATCAAATAGCAGTAAACCGTTACATGATAATGTAAGAAATATATTTTGATGAAAAATAACTGTATCTTCCAAAACAACAAAGAAACCGTTTGGAGTGTCACTGCTTTACATTTTTGCAAACCCCTTTAATGTCTAGCTTAATAGAAGGTAGCTGGATTATTTTGTTTTTGCATTCAAGCTGTTGCAAAATCACACTTCACAGTCTCTGGAAAATGACACTGTGTGCTCATGAAAGAATGGGAACGAAAAAGGTAAACAATACGTCTTATTTTTGTAATTAAGACATTGATCCCTTGGCATGTCTCAAGAGAATCCCTCTTGAGGTTTTCCCATTCCACACTTTAACCACTGTGCTAGTGCCTAGTATCCAATTATTACTCAAGTAGTAATTGTTGAATAAAGTAATGAATACCATATCCTGGGCCAGGTGCTGAGGTTACAGAGATGGACAAGACAAGAGATCCTGACTTTAAGGAGTTTAGACTTAGACTTGTCTCTCTTAAATGGAAGAGAGACAAGTATTTACAAACTCTGCTACTAGAACCACCATAGGAGTAAACACAAGATACTATGGGAGGTAAGAGGGTACCTAGCCTAGTTTTTGGTGATCAATGAAGACTTTTAGAGAAAATGGTGGTTAAGCTGAGACTTAAAGGAAAAGCCAGGTAAGGAATGCAAGTGTAAAAAGGAGAGTGAAGTGGGAGCAGTAGGGCTTACTAGGATTTAGAGTGAGCAAGGTATAGCAGATTAGCCAGAAATGAGGGAAAGTGTCATGCAAGTTTCCTCAGGGAAAATTTTAAGACTTTAAACGGGACTGACATAGTTAAAGTTTAGAAAGGTCACTCTGGGTACAATGTGAAGGATGAGTTGCAGTATAACAGGCCAGAAAAGCTACTGCAAGGAGTTGAGGCAGGAGATAATATTGGCTTAAATAGAATAGTAATGAAGCGGAGAGAAATGGAAAATTAGAGTTAAGAAGGAAAAACTGATAGGACTTTCTAATGGCTGTAGGAGGTAAGAGAGAGAAAGGGGCTGAGTATTATACCCATATTTCTGGTTTACAAAATGGGGTTGATGATACCACTTAGAGACTAGAAACATAAAAGCTGGTAAAATAAAGAGTTTAGTTTGGGATTTTTGAGATATCTTGGTACATCAGGACATATTTTGAAGGCAGTAAGACATGTAGATTTGCAGTCAGAAGAGAGAACTGGACTAGAAATTTGCATTAGGAGTTACTAGTGAATATATGGTGGCTGAAGCCAGGGAGGTGAATGAAACCACATAAAGGAGAATGTAAAAAGTGAGATAGAAACAAACTGCACACAACTTTGGGGTTCATGGATATCTGACAGCCAGAAGGGGGTCCTGAAAGGTAAAATAAAGACACAGATCTAGGAGAAAAACTAGGAAAGTGTGGTTTCACAAATCAAGGAATATGAATGCAGAAGGCCAAGGGTTCTAGTATCAAATGCTGCAGAAAGGTCAAGGAAAATAAGACAAAGGGTCTACTAGATTGAACACAGAGGTTCTTGGTGACCTTGTTGAGAATTTCAGTGGAGTAGTAGTTGCAGAATCCAGAAGCTTGTTGAATAAAGAACCCATTGACTGCAGTTCCTGGAAAGGCAGGAGGAGTGAGAATCTAGAGAATGAGCACAAAGAGATGGAATACAGGGAACTGGCAGAGATATGTGCCTCAGACAGGGGGGTACCTAATCTATTGTGACACTTGAAAGAATGAGTATGGAGGCATAAAGTTGTTGGAGTTCCTCTTTTTTTTGTTTTCCGAGATGGAGCCTGGTTCTGTCACCTAGGCTGGAGCGCAGTGGCGTGATCTTGGCTCACTGCAACCTCTGCCTCCCTGGTTCAAGCAATTCTCTTGCCTCAGCCTCCTTAGTAGCTGGGATTACAGGCACCCACCACATCTGACTAATTTTTGTATTTTTAGTAGAGATGGGGTTTCATCATGTTGGCCAGACTGGTGTCGAACTCCTGACTTTAGGTGATGTGCCCGCCTTGGCCCTTCCAAAGTTCTGGGTTTACAGGCATGAGCCATCATGCTCAGCCTGAGTTCCTCTTTGATGGTTTCTATTTTTTTCTATTCTCTTATTTGAGAATAAGTGAGGGGAATGGTTTGAAAAATAAGGAGAAAATCAGAAGTGGCTGTTGTGGAAAACAAGAGAGAGACAACTAGGGAAACAAGCATTGCTTGGTAAAGTTGAAGGCCCACCTGAGTTTGGATACCATAAACATGTGGTGGAAACCATCTATATGGTCTGTCCAGTATTTCAGATCAGTTTTTTTAAACCTGTTTCTGAATCAGTAGGTTAAAGTCTAGGCTATATTTTATTAACAAATATAGTAAACAGTGCAATAAAGAGATCATAAAATCAATACAATTCTCTTTCCTCATGCACCACGTATATAATCTCCATAACACACACACGTATATACATTATAGAACACTGGCTATTAAACCTCCCTACAAAGAAAGTTCCTCAGAATATCATTATTTCATTGCCTGTAACACTCCGTATAATTTTCTTTTTTTTCTTTTCTTTTTTTTTTTTTTTTTAGAGTTGCTCTCGTAGCCCAGGCTGGAGTGCAGTGATGCTATCTGGGCTCACTGTAACCTCCGCTTCCTGGGTTCAAGTGATCCTCCTGCCTCAGCCTCCCAAGTAGCTGGGATTACAGGTATGCACCACCACACCTGGCTAATTTTTTGTATTTTTAGTAGATGCGGGGTTTCACCATGTTAGCCAGGCTGGTCTCAAACTCCTGACCTCACATAATCTGCCCACCTTGGCCTCCCAAAGTGCTGGGATTACAGGCATGAGCCACCGCGCCTGGCCACTCCATGTAATTTTCAGTGAAAAACAGTGAAGCTATCATAGTGTGGGGTGGAGTTTGTATGAGAACATGAACAAACCTCAGGCAAGGAATTTAATGTTATTTATATTAAGAATTTATCCATTTTCATAGCACAAAATAACACAATTCACCTCTTTCATACCCATTAAGAGATCGTCCTCAAAGAAATATTATCAATAGAGATGGGAGGCAAAGATTTACTTCCTTTAGACTATTAAGTTATATTAATAAAAGTATTTGCTTTAATTTTATATTTTAAAATAATCTATATTTAGGCAATATTTACTAAGCATTGCGCACCGTGTTCATGTATTAGTCTATTTAACTCTTATCAAAATCCTGTTAGATAAGTATTATCTCCGTTTACAGACAAGGAAACTGGATCACAGAAAAGTTTAAGTAACTTGTTCTTGGTTGCAAGCCTAATAAATAGAGAGCTGGGATTTGAACTCAGGCAGTCTGACTCCGGATTACCCTCCTTGCTACACTGCTTTCTTTCAAAAATAGAAATTCAACAACATTTTCCAAAGTAAAAGTTCATTTGAAGTTTCAGAAACTTAAAGCAATGATTGAACAGATAAGTTGTAACAGACTTCATAAGCAGTTCAGTAAAAATGTAGACTTACGAAATGGCATAAATAACAAGATACAAATAAGTTGCTTCTGTAAGTTTCTTTTCTTAAAAAAAAACTACTTGGAAATACTTCAAGTATATAGAACAGTAAAGGAAATAATTACAAGTGAACACCCACGTGCCCTCTACTTAGCTTAATGTTTTGCCACATTTTCAAGATACTTCCGGTAGAAAATAAACGTTATAGATACAAATGAACCCTTCTTGTTACATTCCCTTCTGTTCCTCTCTGGAAGTAACTAGTATTCTGAATTTCTTATCTATCATTTCCTTATACGATTTTTAGTTTGATCTTACTTTTTTGTAATTATTAAACTTTTATTTATGGTATGTCATATATACATCTTCCTGCAACTTGCCTTTTCCTCTCTTCCTCAATATTAGGTTAATGACTCTATCCATATGAAAAACGGTAGCTTTAGTTCACTGATTTTTTGTTTAGTGTATGTTCAATTCGTTCAACAATGACACTTATTCATCCATTCTATTAGTAGACATTTACTGTTTCACTAATATAAGCTCTTCTGCTCTGAACTTTCTTGCACGTGCTCATAACTTTGAAATACACATACTTTTTTTTTTTTTAACATGCAGTTAAACAGGAACATACACATTTCTTTAACATGTACTTAAACAGGAAAAGTAACACATGTGCATGAAGAAGACAACCGAGAGAGTCATTACGTTCAAGAAACGTACAAAAGACCACAGGTTATTCCGAGCGAAGAAAGGCTTTCACTAGAAGGCACTTGGGGAAGGTTCCAATGACAGCGACATTCATCGCTACAGTAGAAACTCACACAATCGTAGCCCTTTATTACTCTTTTGTTATCCAGTAGTTTCCTGTGTCCGTTCATTTCCTCAACTGGAGTGTGAGCTCCAAGAGGACTGAATCGGGCCCCAACAAGGTGAGCCAATACGAAGGTGGCAGCAGAGTCCGCAATGGTGGCTACAGCGGCCGACCTCTGAGGCTGTGCCAGGCTACCAAAGTGACAGCGAGAGGGAAGGGTCGGGGAAACAGGGCCTAACCTCACTTTTCACCCCGAAAGTCAAGGTAGCCGAGGAAATAGGGATGAATGGGGGCACAGACACCTGCCTCGAAGTGTCTCCTCACTTTCACTCACAAAGCCGTCGGGTCAGTAGCTAGAAGTTGAGGGGCGGATGCGGCCCCCACCCTGTGGCACTTTCTCAGTCTGGTTCTTCCAGCCGCGCCTCTTTGCCTTACGCCAATTCCGTAAGGAGGCGCTGAGGCCAACCGGGCGGCTCCAGCAGCTCCAAAACTTGACGTGAAATAGCACGGGGCAGAACTGACTGCGGCCATCTTTAATTTGGGCAAGACCCCACCCTCGCACCCCACCGGCTAGTCCTTTTCAGCGTTACCAGGATTTTCTGCAACAAATGTAACGCGGTTAACCTTAGAAGCAGTGTTGAAGAAACACGCAAAGAGGCCCGAGTATCCATGACCTCAGTGGTGCGAAATCCGGCCAATTTAAACATGGCGGCTAAACCCGAACAGCAAAACGTTGCTGACGCCAATGAAGTCATGCTCGAAATGGAGCGAGGCGGCGGAGCTGGGGAGCGGGTAATCTCGCGAGATGGAAGCCAGCCTCCGCTCGGCCCGGAAGCCCCGTCTGAGGGGGCGGGGGACGGAGGAGGGAGGGGGAGTCGGACGAGAGCTAGTGGAGGAGTCCGCCTACTGTAGCGTGCGTAAGCAGGGCAGCGACGCCGGGCCGCTACGCCGCGGAGTCGGCGTAGGCGCCTTTGGAGAATCGGCGGGCTGCGCTGCGCCGGGGCTGGTCGCGGAGGGGGGGAGGGGATGTCGGTCAGTGCGAGATCCGCTGCTGCTGAGGAGAGGAGCGTCAACAGCAGCACCATGGGTGAGTCTCAGCTTCGGGCTGCAGCGACTCGGGGTCATCAGCTCCAAATGCTGGAAAGCTTTGCAGCTGCTGGACCGAGCTGGGGAACGCCCTGAGGCGAGGAGGAGGCAGCGGCGAGGGGAGCCGTGGTGGGGGCGACGGCGGGCCCGGGG
>NW_012116289.1:3611626-3718655 GCF_000951035.1 Colobus angolensis palliatus | reverse complement strand
CCTCCGCGGCCGGAGCAGCCTGAGCGCGGTGGTTTCAGCCCTGCCTTTGCGTCTCTCCGTCCCTTCGCCTTCCCTCAGCCTCCTCCAGTGCCCGCCGGCGCCCGCGGCCCCGCTCCTCCTGTCCCCGGCCGTATCCCCCTCGGCAGAAGTCCCCTCGTGGGGCAGTGGGCCTGGCGAGGAGGGTGGGGACGAGTGTGAGCGCTCGGGCGAGGGTGCCGTGTGGGCCAGCCCGGGAGGGCGGCGGCGGGGAGGGAGGAAGAAGGATGCACCAGGCTGGGGCTGCGGTGGAGGCGGCGGCGGCTGCAGCAGCAACTCCAGTGACCGCGTCGCCTCCTCGCTCCTCCTCCCGCCTCTCGGGGTTGCCTCTCTCCAGGCGCAGCCCGGAAGGCCGGTGGATGGCGGGCGAGTCTTGAGAACGGAGAATCGGTAGTTTGGTTTGGTATTTGGGCTTAATTTTTAGGAGTAGGGGAAAAAGAACGCCTGGAAAGGGCGCCCCCCGGAGGAGGTAGAAAGGGTGGGAAGGGTCCCTGGAAAAGGGAGGGAGCGGAGATGTGGAGTGGCGAAGTTGAGGGAAATTAATTTTTGAAAATATTTCAATATTCTCAGTTATTCTTTTAAGGAGCCCTTTCATTTCCTTTCCTCCCCCACATATTGGAAAAAGAACAAGCCATTTCATTCACATTTTCCACTCCTGAGTTCCATTTCAGCTGTCTGTATAGTAAGAAATAAGCAACCGAGATTTTTCTAGGACATTTCCATTTGCTGAGTTACTTTTGAAGAGTACACTGTTTCAGATTTCGGTTTTTACAGCCCTAGGAAAGAATTTGTGACGTCCAGGTGTTTTCTTAGTTACTGAAATAACTAACTACAATTCTCGAGAGTTTATTGCCAAATAGTTCAGCTTGAAGAATTCTTTCTTCTGGCTTTGTTATTTTGATGAAAGAGAATATCTTTCTTAGTGCCCCTGAGAATCTAAATGAACAAGTAATCTAAATCCCTAAGCATTTAACCTGTTTTACATATTTATGCACATGCAGGTGATGAGTAGAGTCAGTTTTTCCCCCTAAAGTTTATGTGCAGACTTGGGGAGGAGAGTATTTTAGACTTCAGGTGTACAGGTAGGGATGAAATTTATGGAATCCTGATAGACTGAAGGGAGGATATAAACAATGACCAAGTCAGTTATTGCTGTTGGATTCTTTATTTCTTCAGACTGCAAGGGAATGAGTGAGGGGTGTTTGGGTGGTGGTTGGGGAGAGGGGTTATGGCGGCAGGAGAGCAGTAAACAATCTTTCATCCCATTCAGCTATTCAGTGGGTGGGACTAAAGGAGATAGAGTTGAGTGAAGTTATGAAATAAATGTGGAAGCTACATAGGTGATTTGCATGGTAGCGTTGTCTTATTTTGTGATGGGACAACATGATGGAACCAGGTCTTCATAATACAGTTATTAAAAATACCATATATTATACCACATCTTAGGTTTACAGAATTCAAGTTCACAACAAATAACAGCAAGTTATGTTAAGTTGGTTTTAATTAGTTCTCATCCTTTAAAAAGAAAGGATATTGTCTTTTTCTAATGTAGCTTAACAATTTTTGTTGCAGGCTTTGATTTGGAGATACTTGATGCATACATAATACATGAAAGGTAGTGTTAAAAGATTATATTTCAGAAATTTGTGATAAAATTGGTTGTTCAGATTTGCACTTTTTCCCATAGAAGTAATTTTAAGTAAATCCATGCCAGAAGTTCTGAACAAATCTAAGGCAAGTTAGGAATCCTTACAGACCCTAGGAGAATTTAGAGGAGTATGCTAGAACAACAACAACAACAATAACAAAGCTTTGGGGAGAAGAGGGAGGAAGAAGAGTTACATCTCTGTCTTCTAAGGTCTCAGTAATGGAGAGTGATCAGATGAGGGGACCAGTCAGAATAAGGATAGTGGTAGAGCAGATTAGTTGCAGACTTTTATAATTTGATGATATACATATTCATTGTAGACTGTATTCTGGGAATTGCCGATAGTGAATTCCTACCTGACTAAATTGCCTGCTGAGAAATATGTTTCACATTTTGACTTCATAGGCTATCTTCAATTTTTGATTAGAAGTAGAACATTTTAAATTAATGATTTATGTCTTTTACTAAGTTTTGAGAAAAACCTTTTTGTATATTTCTTTTTCTGTACTAAGTTTGGATTGTAAAGACAAACTTTATTATATAATAGAAACAATAAAAATTATGTTTTAAGGAGTAGATTAAGGTAGTTTGATTATGGGTTTGGTTCGCTGAGATGAGAGCATACTGTTAAATGTAGACCATTGAACTCTACAGCAGTGTTTTGAAGACTGCAGGTTGTGACCCATTAGTGGACACTGCACTTAATATTTTGAGGGAGGTTAAATTTTCTTTCAGGTATTATGTACTGGGTGGGCATCGTGGTCAAAATGTACAGTATGGATGAGTCAAATGTAAGATCTTTAAACCTTACGTTAGAAGCTGGAGGTCTTGGTGTGAGGACTTTAAAATTAAAGACTGTTAGTCCATGTGACTTTTTCTTATTTTGGATTCATTTATCCTGTACTCCATGTAGCTAGCATGGTTAGAGAGATCTGAGGCCTACTTCTGTTTGAGAGGATGTTATCCCCCATAGCCAGAAACTATGGGGCTTCCAAAAGAAAAGAGTAGCATTCAGTGACTCTGCTTTAGGCCTTGAGGATGAATCTTTTCTTTGTTTTTGTCTTCATGTGTCCCTTTGGATCATCAGAGATCTGGAGACTAAACTTTGAGCATGGGCTTCGGGAAGAGGGGCCAAAGAGACAACTTTTCTGGCATTAAGTGTTGAAGGCCGTAGGCCAGACACACACTAAATCCTTGTGACTTACACTTGGTGCAGTC
Organism: Colobus angolensis palliatus; assembly: GCF_000951035.1. Classification (NCBI taxonomy): domain Eukaryota; kingdom Metazoa; phylum Chordata; class Mammalia; order Primates; family Cercopithecidae; genus Colobus; species Colobus angolensis. The sequence continues at coordinate 3,715,753 of NW_012116289.1, read as the reverse complement.
CAGCTATCCAGATGTAGGGATTACACATTGGGGTTTGAGTTCAAAATCTTAATAATGATTTAGAACATGGGCTTTGATGTTAGATATGGATGCAAATCTTGGCTTTGCTACTCACTAGATACATCAGTCTGAGTAGGTTAGATTATAATTTTAAAAACTACAGTTAGGCATTGTTAACAATAGGGTACATTGAGAAATCATAGAGTCTACCTACACAAACCTAGATCGTAGAGCCTACTATACACCTGGGCTGTATCCTATTGCTTCTAGGCTATGAGCTTGTACAGCTTGTTATTGTACTGACTACTGTAGACAATTATGACACATGGTAAGCGTGTTTTTTTTTTTCTTTGAGACGGAATTTCGCTCTTGCTGCCCAGGCTGGAGTACAGTGGCACAATCTTGGCTCACTGCAACCTGGGTTCAAGCAGTTCTCCTGTCTCAGCCTCCCAAGTAGCTGGGATTACAGGTGCTTACCTGCCTCAGCCTCCCAAGTAGCAGGCATTACAGGCACTTGCCACCAGGCGTAGCTAATTTTTGTATTTTTAGTAGAGATGGGGTTTCACCATGTTGGCCAGGCTGATCTGGAACTCCTGACCTCAAGTGATCCTCCTGCCTCAGCCTCCCAAAGTGCTGGGATTATAGGCATGAGCCATCACGCCCGGCCAAGTGTTTGTGCTTCTGAGCATAGAAAAAAAGATGTGCTGTACTATGAACTTATGACTGCTATGTCATCACAGGTGATACGATTTTTTTTTAGCTCCGTTGTAATCTTACGGGACCACTGTCGTAAATGTTGTCCATTGTTGACCAAAACATTGTTAAGCAGTGTATGACTATACTGCAGATAAGAAAAGTGGAAATGGAATAAGAAAGATAAACTATAAGCCCTAATTTTTTATTATTAGTTTCAACAGACATAAAATTATTCTGCTATTAAAATTTCCATTTTTATGCTCTAAATTTCTGTGTTTCTCTGACATAAACTGATAATTCACAGACTGCTCACTGATCCACAGACCACACTTTGCATAGCACTAGGTTAAACTATGATGCAGCAACAGACTGTTATACTAAAGTTTATGTGCAGTATTATATTTTAGGCCAGTGTTAACTTTAAAAGATACTATACTTTGAAAGCTGAGAATTCACAAGTATCCCCTGTGATTGGGGGGATTGCCTAAAGCTGCTCCTGCTTACATTATTTTTAAGTTTTCTAAGTCTTAGGTATTCATGTGTCATTTGCATTTTATTCAATGTTTGTTTGCCTTATGTAAAATATAAAGATGATATTCTTCCTCCTTCCCCACTGATCTGGAAGTAAAAAATGGACTTTCCTGAAGTTGTAACATGTTAATTCTGTTGTTTTGTTTAACTCTGGGTCACAACTGACTACTTCTGGTAGCTTTATTGGAGGTGAGGCTCCAGGTCAGAGTTTCTCATTTGAGGTTTTATCATTATTTGGGGGAGGGAAGGGCTGTCTTGTGCATTGTACAATATTTACCAGCATCCCTCCTGTCATCATGCTAAGATGCCAGCAGCACATGCTCTCTCCGGTTGCGAAATGAAAAAAATGTCTACAAACATTGCCAAATGACACGTGGGGGAGCAGAATCATCCTTGGTTGAAAACCACTGCACTGGAAGGAACAAGCTTCCTTAACTGTCTTACTTTTTACTTATTCTTCCTGGAACTCCTACCACTTAGTATTCTTAGTATTTCCTAAACTTGGGAATCAAAATTACGTAGAGTTTTTTTGTATTAAAAGTTTATCATTAATTTATATGTTTTTGCAAAGCATGATCAGTAATTACTGGACATAGAACATTATTCTAGGTCACTGTTTTCCAAAATATGATTGAAGGGTCAACCATGGCCTGGAGTTAAAAATGCAGATTAACTGGTTCCCACTAAAAGACCCACTGATTAGCAATCTCTGGGAGAGGGACCCAGGAATCTACATTTCCAAATGCTTTCCAACTTATCAAGTAACTTTATTATTGTATGCTTTCATAGAATAAAATATATGGATTTTAAGTATTTAGTTGAATGAATTGCTGATGTGCATACACACATCTTGTAGCCTTTATTCTAATCAAGATATAGAATATTTCCACCATCCCAGAGTTTCTTGTTCCCTGTTGGAGTTCTCCTTCTATTGCCCCAGGTAACCACTGATAAGATTTCTAATAGCCATGAATTTGTTTTGTTTTTGTTTTTTTTTAACAGCTTTACTGATATATGTATACAGTTGATTCATTTAAAGTGTGTTTTTCTGGGTAACTTTCTAAAGTCTCCCCATCCCTGTAACTTCTTTATTATATAAGATTTCAAATAAAATGATCATCGTGGTGTTTTTCAAAGAATACAGATTCTCGTGGTGTTTCACACTGTGATAAACAATAGGCCTGGGATAGGGCCCTGAAAATCTTTGGCTCTGATGACTGTTTTCAGGAAAATCAAAACCATTTTCCACCAGTTTTGCTATTCTTTATAAAATATATTTGAAATATTCCTGCGGTGGTAATTTGAAACTTTTGTAAACTGTTCATTGATTTAACAAATATTTGACTCCAAAAAAGTATCAGACACATTGACACCATAGCAATCAAGAAAGCTATGGTCATGGATGTTATGATGTTTCTGTTTTCATTTCTGAAATTGCTTTTTAAAAAAAAATTTTTTTTTTTGAAATGGAGTTTTGCTTTTGTCGCACAGGCTGGAGTGCAATAGCACGATCTCAGCCACCGCAGCTTCCGCCTCCCCGGTTCAAGTGATTCTCCTGCCTCAGCCTCCCAAGTAGCTGGGATTACAGGCATGCGCCACCATGCCCAGCTAATTTTTTTTTTTTTTTTTTTGAGACGGAGTCTCGCTCTGTCGCCCAGGCTGGAGTGCAGTGGCGCGATCTCGGCTCCCTGTAAGCTCTGCCTCGCGGGTTCACACCCTGCCTCAGCCTCCCAGGTAGCTGGGACTACAGGCGCCCGCCACCACGCCTGGCTAATTTTTTGTATTTTTAGTAGAGACAGGGTTTCACCGTGTTAGCCAGGATGGTCTTGATCGCCTGACCTCATAGTCCGCCCGCCTTGGCCTCCCAAAGTGCTGGGATTACAGGCGTGAGCCACCATGCCTGGTTGCTTTTTAAAAATTTTATTGGGAGTTTTTTGTTGTTGTTTTGTTTTTTTTGAGACGGAGTCTTGCTCTGTCACCCAGGCTAGTAGCATGATCCCGGCTCACTGCAACCTCTGCCTCAAGCGATTCTCCTTCCTCAGCCTCTTGAGTAGCTGGGATTACAGGCGCATGCCACCACGCCTGGCTAATTTTTGTATTTTTAGCAGAGATGGGGTTTCACCATGTTAGGCAAGCTGACCTTGTTGGTCTGTCCTGACCTCGTGATCTGCCTGCCTTGGCTTCCCAAAGTGCTGGGATTACAGGCGCGAGCCACCGCACCCGGACTGGTTTTTTTTTTTTTTTTCCCAATAGGTAGTATAATCACTTGGTTCAAAATTCAAAAGGTTAAACAGAGAGATACAGTGAAGTCTCCTTATTACTTCTACCCTCAGGGCACCCAGTTTCCTACTCCTCAGGCATCCTGTGTTAACAGTTTCTTGTATGTTTTTCCAAAGGTGTTTTTTGCATATGGAAGTTAAAAACATGTATCCTTCCTGCCCCCACCCTTGGTAGCATAAGACACATTATTTCCCACATGTTTCTTTCCAGTTAGTGTAATTTGGGTTATTCCATCAGTACATAAAGAGCATTCTTATTCTTTTATACAGCTGTATAACCGTTATATTCTGTTTGTGCTGCTCCAACAAAATACCTGTGACTGGGTAATTTATAAGGAACAGAAATCTATTTCTTACAAGCATTCAGGAAGCTAGGAAGTCCAAGATCACAGTGCCCTCAGGTTTGGTGTCTCTGCTTCCAAGATGGCACCTTAAATACTACTTCCTTTGGAGGGAACAAATGCTGTGCCCTAACATAGTAGAAGGAGCAAAAAGGTCAAGCAGCTCCCTTGCATCTCTTTTATAAGGTCATTCATCCTATTAATACGGTTACTAGTGATTAACTATCAACATACAAATTTTGGGACAACACACCAAGACCATAGCATATGGATAGACCGTGATATGGGATATATTATGATTTGTTTAACATGTCTGCCTCTGATAGACGTTAATTTCCAGTGTTTTGCTGTTACCAACTATGACATGATGAGTCACTTGGGATATTGATCTTTTCACATTTGTTAGGGTATCTAACAAATACACTAACAATGTTAGTTTTTGAACTCTTTGAAGCAGGAGACTACAACTTAAAGGTTGTAGTATTGACATTGTCATTATATAAATAACGTATTGATGTTATATTACCATAACATTGATGTTAAATATTGGTAATATTGCTGTTAAGTCATTGGTTTAGAACTTCAACAATCAAGTTCATTCATTTAACAAATACACGTTTTGTACTTGCTGTGTGCTGGCCACTGGGGAAACTGAATTAAATACTGTGGCAGTAGAAATAGAGGCATGGTGATTAAGAGTTTCGGGTCTAGATTCAGACTTGGATTCATATCTCAGTTCTAAAGCTTAACTGAACCTTTGGTAAATAACAGAACTTTTGTTTTTCCTTCTCTGTAAAGTGGGAATCATAAGGTTATCCGAGAAGTAAATGAGATAGTATTTGAAAAAATCTTAGCGTGATGCCTGGCATATAATAAACACTGAGGTGTTAAAGAAACTTACCAGACTGTATTGCAGTTGACTTTGTTTTTCTGCCTCCACTGTGCTTAAAGTCTAGGACTGTGTTTTGTTCACCTTTGTATCCCTATAACTGGCTTGCATTTAGTAAAAAATTTGTGATATGATATAAAGGTATGTAGAACATACAGTGAAAGTTCAAAACAGGATACCTTTTCCATGCTGGAGAAGGTGAATCTTTAAAAGTTGGTAGGAGTGATTAGGGAAAGGAGGTGAAGGAGTGAAGATAATTATTCTATACTGAGAAATCCTGTTAGTATCAGGTTATGAGATTAGAAGAGGTAAGTAGGCAACTGGTATTGCTGTGCTGAGAATTTAAAAATCTTTTTTTTTTTTTTTTTTTTTTTTTGAGACGGAGTCTCGCTCTGTAGCCCAGGCTAGAGTGCAGTGGCCGGATCTCAGCTCACTGCAAGCTCCACCTCCCGGCTTCACGCCATTCTCCTGCCTCAGCCTCCCGAGTAGCTGGGACTACAGGCGCCTGCCACCTCGCCCGGCTAGTTTTTTGTATTTTTTAGTAGAGACGGGGTTTCACCATGTTAGCCAGGATGGTCTCGATCTCCTGACCTCGTGATCCGTCCGTCTCGGCCTCCCAAAGTGCTGGGATTACAGGCTTGAGCCACCGCGCCCGGCCAAAAATCTTTATTGAAGACTTTAAAAGAAAAGTGGTAATCTTAAGAATCGCAATGATAATTCTCTCTGTTGAGAGTTGACAGGGCACCAGGTTGGAGCCATTAAATTGAGGGAGTTTAATCTAGCAGTTTAGGACTAAAAATTGGTCAGAAGCAGGGCAGTGGGAAAAGACATGAGGGGGATGGTTGTGAGGTATTAGGGAAGATGTGGGTGATGAGTAATGAGTCCAGAATATTTGAGCTTTCTGACTTGAGTGAATGGGTAGATGAGTAGATGCTATTTCTTGAAATAGGTAATTTGAAACATGAAATTGAGAGGCCTGGGGGACATCCAAGTGGACTTGTCTTGTAGGGTCTCAGTACTAGGAAGACATCTAGGATGGAAAATTAGCATTTTCCAATAATTGTAAATGTTTTCATTTGTGCTTTGAATTTTTATGTTTAGTAAGTGAATTTGTGAACAGAGTTGAAGGAAACTAGAATAAAGTGATTTGTGTGAAATTTCCTTGTCCTTCAAAGTTAGACAGACTGAGGTCTCCACTTTCTTAGGTAGTACTAAAATGTTTCCTTTTTTTTTTTGAGACGGAGTCTTGCTCTGTCGTCCAGGCTAGAGTGCAGTGGCGTGATCTCAGCTTATTGCCAGCTCCACCTCCCGGCTTCACACCGTTCTCCTGCCTCAGTCTCCTGAGTAGCTGGGCCTACAGGTGCCTGCCACCACGCCCAGCTATTTTTTTGTATTTTTAGTAGAGACAGAGATGATCTTGATCTCCTGATCTTATGATCCACCTGCCTCAGCCTCCGAAAGTGCTGGGATTACAGGCGTGAGCCATTGCGCCTGGCCAAATGTTTACTTATTTAAAATTTCTGCTGGTATATTTCACAGCAGCAGTTGTTTCAGACTCAGGATTATGCTAGTGTTTTTTTGCAGGAGTGACATTTTGTATCCTTGTATATTCTTATTGTCCATTCAAATTGTAATGAGTTAATGAGTTCTTTTTTTTTTTTTAGAGACAGAGGCTTGCTCTGTCACCCAGGCTGGGGTCCAGTGGTGAGACCTCGGCTCACTGCAACCTCCACCTCCCTGGTTCAAGCAATTCTTCTGCCTCAGCCTCCCGAGTAGCTGGGGTTACAGGCGCATGCCAGCACGCCTGGATAATTTTTTTGTATTTTTAGTAGAGACAGGGTTTCACCGTATTGGCCAGACTGGTCTCAAACTCCTGACCTGAGGCAATCTGCCCACGTTGGCCTCCCAAAGTGCTGGGATTACAGGTGTGAGCCACTTGCCCAGCCAAGTTCTTTCTTTTGAGGAAGATTTTAGTATGTATTGTCCTTCAGTTTTAGAGACTACAGTAAATATTTTGAATGAGATCATTATTTATGTAAGAGGAGGCAAAATTCTCATAGTAATTTTATCTTAGTTCTTTCCGTTTATGTTGTTTTTTTTAAAAATAAGGAGAGTACCACCTTATTTAGTACATGTAGCATTTTGGGGTATGAGGTAATTTATACAAGGAAAAATTTTCCAGGAACTAATGTACTCTCAAATATTAACATTTTAAAGTATTTCTAATAATAAAAGTTTAGTATATAAACTTGATTTCTTTTATGATTAATTTAAACAAATTAACCACAAGAGGAAAAATGTTATTTCAGTCATTTGTATTCTTTCTAGATATATATACATATATATTTTAAGGTTGTAATTAGGGGTGTGTTAGTGCTCCTAAACCCTGGACCAGCATTGGAAACGTTTCTAATGCTTAACGCTTTTGGAGACTCTGTAACTCACTAGGTGGGAGGTGGGGCTTAGAAGCTTGCTTATTAAGAGGCGGGCATGGTGGCAATGGTTCACATCTGTAGTCCCAGCACTCTGGGAGGTTGAGGCGGGCAGATCACTTGAGGTCAGGAGTTTGAGAGCAGCGTGGCCAACATGGTGAAACCCTGTTTCTACTAAAAATACAGAAATTAAGGCCGTGCGCGGTGGCTCGTGCCTGTAATCCCAGCACTTCAGGAGGCCGAGGCGGGTGGATCATGAGGTCAGGAGTTCAAGACCAGCCTGGCCAAGATGGTGAAACCCTGTCTCTACTAAAAATACAAAAATTAGCCTGGCGTGGTGGCGGGTGCCTATAATCCCAGCTACTCAGGAGGCTGAGGCAGGAGAATCGCTTGAATATCTCAAAAATAAACACAAAACAAACAAACAAAAAAATTAGCCAGAATGGTGGTTGGTGCCTGTAATCCCAGTTACTCAGGAGGCTGAGGCAGGAGAATTGCTTGAACCTAGGAGGCAGAGGTTGCCGTGAGCCAGGGTAAATCCACTACACTCCAGTCTGGGTGACAGAATGAGACTCTGTCTCCAAAAAAAAAAAAGAAAGAAAGAAAGAAATGTTTAGGGAGATGGCTAACTCGACTTCAACCATGGGTGAAAAAGATAACTATAATGACTTAGCTGGCAAGTAGACCCACCAAAAATACTTAGGTTTGTGTTAGTGCATGGTGCTGTGCTGTTAGAGAGGTAATTACATAGACATAGGCCCCACACCCTTTCTCCCCATGTTTTTCGAAATTTTGGAATAGTTTTGGATTTGCTGAAAAGTTGAAATCCCTTTCTTTTTGAAAGCTAAACATTTGGTCAACACAGAGGAAATGCAGAGATAATACTACAGACATGCAAATATAGCAAGATATATGATATAAATGCACCATCAACATTAGTACTCGCCAGGGGTAAGGGAAATGTCAGAGGTATGGGGGTTTTATGCTTAATGGAAACATCTTTTATTTGAATCTGTGTTGAAAGTTTTGGGAGGCTCCATTGCTTTTTAATTGAAGGATGTGTATTCTAGTTCTGGTTGGTTGGTAGTGGATTTCATTTAACAATTAGAATCTAGCTAAGGTGAACAAAGGACCTTTTTTTCCCCCATAGGGTAGTTTCCTCATTGTTCTTATGGCTTCCAGTCTCTTCCCACTTCATTTAATAAATAAATATTTAAAAATTACTATGCCTAAAATACTACTTTTACAAAATAACTTACCTATTATAGTAAAATAAATATCTGTCTATTATTTATAGTATTGGCTTCTAGAGCTCTTGTTAAAAGTATTATTTCTTGGGCTCTATTAGCAAGATTCTAATTCCCTACTTCTAGACTGAGGCGCAGATTTCTATTTTTAATCAAAAGCTCCCCATATTCTTCTGATTATAGCCAGGTTTGGGAATGACTTTTCTGCAAGATATAAGTCCAGAGGCATTAATAATAACTATCATCTGTAGCACAATCACTATAACAACTGTCATTTATTGTACTTACTGTATGTGACGTGCCAAACCCTTTATATTAATTGTTTTATATATACCTTACAACATTATCCCAATCTAAGGCTCAAAGGTTGTGTAATTTACCCACCAGAACACAATTCTCAGAAAGGTTGTGTAATTTACCCACCAGAACACAAATAAGTTACAGCAGATACTGGAATTCAGATTTCTAGCTAGCTGCGCGTATACTGCCTTATGAATCTTTTATATATTAAAGACTTTTAGGCTAGCATTTTAGCACCTCCTTGGTTTGACCTTTTCCTACTTATAATGAGTAATGTTCAGTATTCCTTTTTTTTTTGGAAAGAGTCTCGCTCTGTCACCCGGGCTGGAGTGCAGTGGCGTGATCTCGGCTCGCTGTTGCAACCACCACCTCCTGGGTTTAAGCGATTCTGATTCTCTCCTGGGTTCAGCTACTGGCCTCCCCAGTAGCTGGGATTACAGGCGTGTGCCACCACGCCTAGCTAATTTTTTTGTATTTTTGTAGGGATGGGGTTTTGTCATGTTGACCAAGCTGGTCTCAGACTCCCGAGCTCAGGTGATCTGCCTGCCTCAGCCTCCCAAAGTTCTGAGATTACAGGAGTGAGCCACTGCACTTGGCCAGTAATTAGTATTCTTGCTTCTGCTTATGGTGTTTGTACCTGCCTTGAAGTCCTATCGTATGTTAAGGAAGGCCCATATCAAAACTACCCATTCTGAGAAGCTTTTACCAACCGTGACATGGTAAGTAACTTGGGATATTGATCATTTCACATTTGGTAGTGTATCGGTGCTTTTGAACTCTTTGAAATAAGAGACTACCAGTTAAAGTTGTAGTATTGCCGGGCGCGGTGGCTCAAGCCTGTAATCCCAGCACTTTGGGAGGCCGAGACGGGCGGATCACGAGGTCAGGAGATCGAGACCATCCTGGCTAACATGGTGAAACCCCGTCTCTACTAAAAAATGCAAAAAAACTAGCCGGGCGAGGTGGCGGGCGCCTGTAATCCAAGCTGGGAGGCTGAGGCAGGAGAATGGCGTGAACCCGGGAGGTGGAGCTTGCAGTGAGCTGAGATCCGGCCACTGCACTCCAGCCCGGGCGACAGAGCAAGACTCCGTCTCAAAAAAAAAATAAATAAATAAAATAAAGTTGTAGTATTGACATTAAGTTCATTACATCAGTAATATATTGATAATTATATTACTGTAATGTTGATGTTAACTATTGGTAGTATTGCTGTTAAGTCATTAGTTTAGAACTTCAACAATCAAGTTCATTCATTTAACAAGTATGTGTTTTGTACCTGCTGTGTGCTGGTCACTGGGGAAACTGTTAAAAGTTGGAGAGTATTCTTTCATGCTTTTTCTGTAAATTTTTAAAAAAAGCTGTAATGATAGTGGCACAACGTTTCATTTCTCTTTGGTAAATACTTGGGGTAAGTAATATAGTAGGTGTATGTTTAATTTTTACGTTGCAAAATTATTTTACAATATATTATTAACATTTTACATTTTCACCCCCAGTGAATAAGAATTCAACTTGTTCCACATGCTCACCAACACTTGGAATGGTCACTGCTTTTAATTTTACTCATTCTTATAGATTTGTAGTGATAACTTACTGTAATTTTAATTTGTATTTTCCTAATGACTAATGATGTTGAGGATCTCCTGTGCTTATTTGCCATCTGTTTGTCACCTTTGGTGGTCCATTGAAATCTTTGGTCCATTTTTAAATTGGGTTATTTGTCTTAATGAATTGTAAGGGTTCTTTTTATATTTTAGGTACTAGTTTTTTGTTGGACTGTACAAATACCCTATTTCTCATTATATTTTTACCCACTAACTTTAGTATCTTGTCAATGATTCTTGCCTATGGCAGTTTTACTGTGCTGTTTGTGTTACTGGTGATTTTCTTTTTACATCATGCTACATTTTAAAGCTGGGATTCTATTGTGGTAAGGAAGAGCTGTTTTATTTATTCATCAGTTCAGTTATATATTAATTTTTTCATTGTTTTATTGTTCAATTGTCCATTGAGAGCCCTTTCAGGTGGCTCTCGTTTATCCTTTCAGAATGCCCCCACCATTTTTAGGGGTACTTCTTTACTTTCTAGTTTATCTTGTATTTTTTCTGCCTAAGCCTTGGAAGCAACCATTGTCCAAGGAGTCCAGCAACCTTTATTTGAGAATAATAATTAGAAAACAAGATCTAGGTGCCAGAAGTGTTCATTGCTGTTGGAGTGTCCCTGCTTCTAGTAGATGTTTTGAGCAGACAGAGGTAGGCAATGTATGAATTTATATATATACATCTGTATTTCTGTATATGTGTATAAAAATATATGCATATGTATACTAAAAACCATGAATTTATACTGGTACATCGATTCCAATCTATTAATGCAGAGTTCATTCTAGCCTTTCTCTTTTCCTTGTAGCTCCTTTCTTCAACATTGAGAAACCTGGCTTTCATCTGCAATTTATTTACATACTTGGAAAAATCTATTGTACACATAGCTGTAACTTCAAAACTATGTAATATGCTTACTTGCTAGAGTATAATATTTGTGTGTGCTTTTTTGTCTTTAGCTTTATACAATACCAATACTGTTAGTTAATATACTATCTTATACTAATCAAAATACTTTTTGCCAAAGTTAGTTATGTTCTTTTCTGCTCCATCCCCTTCAGTGTCTTCATGTTATTCTTCTGAAATAGTTAGTTTTATTTGTTACTATTTCTTTTCACATCCTGACTGATTTTGTTTTTTTAATGGGGATATATGGAAAATTACCATGGTGTTAATAGATTTAGTATTCCTCCTACCTTTCTTTTACCCTGTTCTCATTCTCCTTTTTTCTACCACTTCCCCACACATTGATAGAGGTGATGGATCTTGTGAGTATCTGATTGATTTTTTGTGAATTTTTTTTTGCACATGTGAGAAGATATGTGTGAGAAAGGAGATGTAACAATTTATATGTGAAAGGTAGTGTACAGTACATGCTTGTTTTTATCACAGATTTATTGAGATAATTTGCATGCCGTAAAATACACCCCTTGAAAGTGTGTAATTTTGTGGTTTTTTGTGTATTCAGGGTTGTGCAACCATTGTCACTGTCTACTTTTAGGACATTTTCATCAGGCCCAAATGAAACCTTGGAGCCATTAATGATCAGTCCCCATCCCTCCTCTTCTCTTGTCCTGGCAACCACTAATTTACTTTCCATTTCTATGGATTTGTCTGTCTTGGACATTTTATATAACTGGAATCATATAATGTGACTTTTGTGACTGGCATATTTCACTTAGCAGTGTTTTCAAGTTTTGTCTGTGTTGTAGCATATCTCAGTAGTACTTCATTCCATTTTATTGCTGGATATTGTTCTGTTGTATATATACTACCATATTTCATTTATCCATTCATTAGTTGATATTTGGATTGTTTCTACTTTTTTACTATTACGGATAATGCTGCTGTGAATGTTTTGAGTACAAGCTTTTGTGTGGACCTATAGTTTTCAATTTTCTTGGATATATACCTAAGGATAGAATTGCTGGATCATAGTGTAACTCTAGTTTAACTCTGTGAAGAACTGCCAAACTGCTGAAGCAGCTGCCCTATTTTACATTTCTACCAGCAGTGTATGAGAGTTCCAATTTTTCCACATTCTTGTCCACACTTGTTATTGCCTGTCTTTTAAAACGATCCTACTGGGTGTGAGCTGGTATCATTGTGGTTTTAATTTGCATTTCCCTAATGATGTTGAACATCTTTTCATGTGCTTATTGGCAATTTGTACACCTTTGCAGGAGTGTCTGTTAAAATGCTTTGCTGAGTTTTTAATGAAGTTGTCTTATTACTGTTCAGTTGTAAGAATTCTTTATAGATTCTGGATATAAGTCCTTTATCGTATAGAAGACTTGCAGGTAGTTCCTACAATTCCACAGTGTTTTTTTTCACTTTCTTGATAGTGTTCTGTGAAGTATAGGCATTTTTAATTTTGATGAAGTCCAATTTATCTACTTACTGCATGTGCTTTTCATGTCATAGTCAAGAAAGCATTTGTAATCGAAGGTCATGAAAATTTACCCCTATGTTTTCTAAGAGTTTTACAGTTTTAGACCTTTATGTTTTGGTTGTTGATCCATTTTGAGTAACTTTTGTGTATGGTGTGAGATAGGAATCATTCTTTTGTATGTGGCTATCCAGTAGTTTCACCACTTATTGTTGATTCTGTGAAAACAATTGGTTATAAATGTAAGGGTTTTTTTGTGAATTCTCATTTGTTTTTTATTGATCTGTATATTCTTAATGGCAGTACCATACTGTTTTGATGACTAACTTTGCAGTAAGTTTTGAAATTAGGGAGTGTGAGTCTTCCAACTTTGTTCTGTTTCAAAATTGTTTTGGTTATCCTGGTTCCCTTGAATGTCCATCTGAACTATATGATTAGTTTACTAATTTCTACAAGTAGGCCAGCAAGGATATTGATAGCCATGGTGTTGAATTTGTATGTCAATTTGAAGAATATTGCCATCTTAACAATATTAAGTCTTCCACTCCATTAATACAAAATATCTTCTGTTTATTTAGGTCTTCAGTTTTTGTAAACAACATTTTTATAGTTCTCATGTATAAGACTTACGTTTCCTTTTGTTAAATTTATTTATAAGTATTTTATTCTTGATGCTATCGCAAATGGAATTTTTTCTTAATTTTTTTATAGAAATGCAATTGATTTTTGTATATTGATCTTATATCATGCAACTTTATTAGTTCCTATAGTTTTTTTTATTTTTGTGGATTCTTTTGGATTTTTTATTTATAAGATATCACCTGCAAATACTACTTACATTACTTTACAATCTAGATGCACTTTATTTCTTTATTTTACCAAATGCCTTTTCTGGAACCTCCAGAACTGTGTTGATTAGAAGTGGCAATGATAGACATCTTTTGTCTTGTTCTTGATTTTAGAGTGAAAGCATTCAGTCTTTCATCATTATGGGTTTTCTGAGATGTGCTTTATGAGGTTGACGTTCCCTTGTATGTCTAGGGTGTTAAGTGTGTTTATCGTTGAAAGATTGTTGAATTTTTATCAATTGTGTTTTCTGTGTCTACTGAGATGATTATGTGTTTGTTGTGTGTGGGTTTTAATTTAGTGTATTACATTGATTAATTTTCATATGTAAAACCAACATATTCATTCTGGAATATATCCCATTGCTTATGGTGTATAATCCCTTTTTATTGCTGGATTTGGTTTGCTAGTACCTTGTTGATTTTTTTTGCATCCATATGAGATGTTGGTTGGGTTTTGGTATCAGAGTAAAACTGGACTCATAAAATGAGTTGGGAAGTATTTCATCCTCTTCTATTTCTTGGACTAGTTTTTGAAGGATTGTACAACCTTTTTTTTTTTTTTTGAGGCGGAGTCTCGCTCTGTCGCCCAGGCTGGAGTGCAGTGGCCGGATCTCAGCTCACTGCAAGCTCCGCCTCCTGGGTTTACGCCATTCTCCTGCCTCAGCCTCCCGAGTAGCTGGGACTACAGGCGCCCGCCACCTCGCCCGGCTAGTTTTTTGTATTTTTAGTAGAGCCGGGGTTTCACCGTGTTAGCCAGGATGGTCTCGAACTCCTGACCTCATGATCCACCCGTCTCGGCCTCCCAAAGTGCTGGGATTACAGGCTTGAGCCACCGCACCCGGCCAGGATTGTACTACCTTTAAACATTTGGTAGAATTTACCAGTGAAGACATCTGGGCATGGGCTTTGTCGAAAGTTGTGTTTTTGCTTTTTTGGGGTGTGTGTGTATTAGTTATTTTTTATTACTAATCTATTATAGGACTATTCAGATTTTCTGTTTCTTCTTAAGTCAGTTTTGGTAGTTTATGTCTTTCTAGAGATTTTTGCATTTCCTCTAGGTTATAATCTGATTTGTTGTCAGCATGGAATTAATTGTTCATAGGTTCCTTTTTATTTCTGAAAGATTGGTAGTGATTTCCCTTCTTTCATTTCTGATTTCAGTAATTTGAGTGTTCTGTTTTTTTTTTCTTGGTCAGTTTAGCTAAGGTTTTGTCAATTTTGTTGATCTTTTCAGTGAACCAACTATGATTTTGTTAATGTTTCTATTATGTATTTCATTCATTTCTGCTCAAATAATCATTTCCTTATTTTGTTTTCGCTGTTCTGGGTTTAATTTGTTCTTTTTCTAGTTTCTTGAGATGGAAGGTTATGATACGAAATCTTTCTTTTTAATATAGGCATTTACAGCTATAAATTTCCTTCTAAGCACTGATTTAGCTGCATTCAATACATTTTGGTATGTTGTGTTTTTAGTTTCATTCGTCTCGAAGTATTTTCCAGTATCCCTTGTGGTTTAGTTTTTGACCTATTGATTATTAAAGAGTGTAGTGTTTAATTTTAACAAACGTGTGGATTTTCCAAATTTCTCTCTGCAGTTGATTTCTAACTTCATTCTGTAGTGGATGAAGAATATACTTTGTATGATTTTCAACCCATTTAAATTGAGACTTGTTTTGTGATCTATTCTGGAGAATATTCCATGTGCATTTGAGAAGAATGTGTTTTGCTGTTTTTGGGTGGAATGTTGTATAGCTATGTGTTAGGTCTAGTTGTTTTGTAGTGTTGTTGAGTCTTCTGCTTCTTTATCATCTGTCTAGTTGTTTTACAACCATTATTGAAAGTAGGGTGTTGAAGGTCAGCTATTACTGTTCAATTGTTTTATTTCTACCTTTCATTTTCTTAGCTTTGTGCAATTTGAGGACTCCTTTGTTAGAGACGTATGTGCTTAATATTGTTCTATCTTCTCAATGGATTGGTCCTTCAATCAGTATAAAATATCCTTCTTTGTGGTAACAAGATTTGTCTTTTAAGTCTGTGTTTTCTGATATTAGTGTAGCTACTTCAGCTCTCTCTTGTTGTTTTCTGTCCTTTTTTTTCAACCTGTTTGTGTTTGTGATTCTAAAACATGTCTCAGGTAGGCACCATATAGTTGGATCTTACTTTTAAAAATCCACGTAGCCATTCTTTACCTTTTGATTGGAGTCCTATTATACCTGAAACAGCAAAATGCATTAATCTAGTTAAATTTAATCTAAGTAGTGATATGATTTGGGAACCTGTGATTTTGCTGTTTTCTACATCTCTTTTTTTTTTTTTTTTTAAACAGGATCTCACTCTGTCAATCAGGCTGGAGTGCAGTGGCACCATCATAGCTCATTTGGTTGACAGTCTTTTTCTCTCAACATTTGGAATATGTTATCATTTTGCTTTCTGGCCTCCATGGTTTCTGATAGGATGTCAGCTATTATTCTTATTTACAGTCTCTTATACATATAGTTGCTTCTCATAAACTGCTTTCAGTATTCCCTGTTTTTGGGTTTTGACAGTTTGATTATGATGTGCGGGTCTCTTTGATTTTGTCTTATTCAGTTTGTTGAGCTTTTGATGTTGAGACTAATGTTTTTCTTCAGATTTGGGAAGTTTTCAGTTCTGTTTCTTCAGATATACATTCTGAAGAATATACATTCTGAAGATATACCCCTTCCTTCTGACCCACCCCTTTTCTCCTTCCTTCCCCTACTTCATGTTTGATTTTGTTCTGTAGGTTTCTGGCTCTGTTCATTTTTCTTTCTTTACTTAAATTGGTTAATGTTATTTAACCCGTTTTCAGGTTTGGGGTGATTCTTTTTTCTGCAAGCTGCAATCTTTTGTTGAGCTTCTCTAGTGAATACTTTCATTTCATTTATTATATTTTTCAACTCCAGGATTTAAAAAAAATTTTGATATTCTCTATTTGATGAACATTGTTTTCATACTTGACAGTTTTTTAGACTTTTCTTTAGTTCTTTGAACATATCTAAAATAGCAGGTTTAAAGTATTTGTTTAATGTCTGGGCTTTCTCAAGGACTGTTGCTTTTCTCTCCTGTATGTGGGCCATGCACTTTTGAGGTTTTTTTGGCAAGGCTCATGATTTTCTCTTGAATACTAGACATTTTAAATATTTCAAATAATACAGTGTGGCAGCACACCATCACATGGTGTGCTGTTGGTTTTCAAGGCTAGTGTAGAGGTAGAGAGATGAGAATGGGCAAGTTAAAATGCAAGAGCTGCTGTTTTTACCAAGACTCAGTCCCTTTTCTTGAATAAACATTACATGGAGACCTGCAAGCTTTTATTTAATTTCCAGAATTTTAAGTAAGTTGATTTGAACAGTTTGTGTCAGTTTTCTCCTTGCTTTTAATGAAGCAGAATTTTCTCAAGTATTTACTCCACCAATTTCTTTGATGTTCTCCTGTGACGAGTGTTTAAGAATGTTCTTCTAGTCAATATATCATTATCTGTCCATGCATATTTTTCTAAAACCTTACCATTTTAATACATGGAGGTACTGTAATATAATTTTAGTTTCACTTGTCTTTAGAACTCATCAAAAATTGTTACAATTTTTTACTATTATGAGCAGTGCTTTGTTGAATATTCTTTTATCTTAATCATGTATGATTCTCAAGACTATTCATTTCTGAAAGTGGAATTTGTTGAATTTAAGAGAATAAAAACTTCAGTGTTTGGTCCACATGGTTAAATTGCTCTTTAGGTAGGTGGTTTAAGTTTATATTCCAAAAGTCATGTAGGAGAGTGTTTCTTTTTCCACATCGTCACCCAGTACTGGGCACTAATACTCACTTTATTAATTTTATTTTTATTTTGAAATGGAGTCTCACTCTATCACCCAGGGTGGAGTGCAGTGGCACGATCTCAGCTCACTGCAACCTCCACCTCCGGGGTTTAGATGATTCTCCTGCCTCAGCCTCCTGAGTAGCTGGGATTACAGTTGCGTGCCACCATGCCCGGCTAATTTTTGTATTTTTAGTAGAGACGGGATTTCACCATGTTGGCCAGGCTGGTCTCGAACTCCTGACTGACCTCAGATGATCCACCTGCCTCTCGGCCTCCCAAAGTGCTGGGATTACAGGCATGAGCCACCATGCCTGGCCTCATTTTATTTTTTTAATTTTTGGAGACAGCATCTCGCTCTGTTGCCCAGGCTGGAGTGCTGTAGCACTGTCCTGGCTCACTGCAACCTCCGCCTCCCAGGTTCAAGGGATTCTCCTGCTTCAGCCTCCCAAGTAGCTGGGATTTCAGGCATACCCCACCACGACTGGCTAATTTTGTGTTTTTAGTAGAGGTGGGGTTTCTCCATGTTGGTCAGGCTGATCTCGAACTCCTGACCTCAGGTGATCTGCCCACCTCGGCCTCCCAAAGTGCTGGGATTACAGTCACGAGCCTCCGCGCCCAGCAACTTATTTTTTTTACTGTCTTCTTCACTTCCTGCCTTCCATCCTTGATCCTCTCCATTTTCATTCACTGAATTGCTTCAACTGTATTTGTCAGCTCTCTTGATCTCGTACTTTTGTGTACCTTCCTGCAAAGCAAGTTTCAAATGACTCCTACAGCCAGTTTTATTGTACTCAAGTTATGGATTGCTGCTGGAGGAAAAGATTACATGGCTTCAGGGATACAGTCAAAGATTTGTGGTCTTCAGCCTTAACTAGGTGGACAAAATTGCTTGGATGGCTGCTATGTATTCCTAGTCTCTCTCTCTGTTCTTATGGTTACTGTTTCACATCTTTACCTCTTAAAATCCCGTACTTTCTTTTCTTTTTTTGGAATTTTCAAGTTGTTTTATCTCTGGTACTTAGGGAAAATCCTGTCCATCATTCCATAAATGTTATCTGTGTCCTATTTAACTTTGTCTACTACTTGGTGTTTCCTATTACCATTCACACAAATAGAACTATCTGCCTTTTTTTTTTTTTAAGTGCTTAAAACTCTTGACCTTGTATTTTCTGGCTTCTGTCCTATTGTTCTTCTCTTCAAAGATAAGCATTAAAAAATAATTGCTTATATTCACTTCCTGTAGTTTTTTTTTTTCTGCTTATTTATTTCCAGTCTGCCTTCTTCCCCTATCTTTCCATTGATACAGCTTTGACAGTGGTTTCCAGTAACCATAAGTAGATTTTTTTGTATCCATTGATTGACCACTCCAGAGCATTTCGTGTAGTTAACCACTTCTTGAGGGGGCTGCTGCAGTTGACCTCCTTTGAAATGCTTCTGTGAGCTCTTTGATTCTTTTCTCTCAGCTTTTCCTAGGTTTGTTTAGGTGATTATGATGGGATGTTGGTGTTGCTTCTTGGCCTGCTTCCTACTCTGTATGCTGTATTTGGATTCATATCCATGGCCTTGATACCATTTAAATGTTGATTACTTAAGATATTAATTATCTGTCTAACCTTGATGTTTCTAGCATTTCTAACCTTTATATATACAACTGCCTACTAGACTTTGTCTTCCCAAAGTCCAGTTAGTGCCTTAACTCAGATGATTTCTACTTTTAACAATTGGTACTCACCATTCGTCTTAATTGCTCAAGCCTAAATTAAGAAATCCTAATTTTATCACACTTCTACAAGTTAGTTACAGAGATCTGTCATTTCATCTCTTTAATATCTAACCTAGCATTGTCCAATAGCAATTTGATGCAAGCCACATATGTAATTAAGCTTTCATAATAGCCACATTTAAAAAGTCAAAATAAACAGGTGAAACTAACTTTAGTTTTATAGTTTATATAATTGGTATACCTAAAATTTTGTTTCAACATGCAATCAGTATGAAATTATTAGTAAGATGTTTTTGATTCTTATTCTCATACTGTCTTTAAAATATGATATTTTATACTTATAGCACGTCTTAATTCAGACTAGCTACATTTCAAGTACTCAGTAGCCACATGTAGCTAGTGGCTACCTTAATGGCTAATAGAGTTCTAACCTATCTTTCTCTTTATCCTTACTGCCTCTTTCTTGGTTCAAGTCTTTATTTTTCCCCTGGGCAGCTGGAGCAGCTCTTGGGATTACTACCATTTTCTCCAGTTCATCGTGAATATTCTTGTCAGTAGTAATTTTCTAAAGTATGAATGTGACTCTGCATGTGAATTGATGTGATTGTGCATTCCTCTTTGTATCTTTAATGCTCTTCCTAAGCTTTCAAGATGAAGTCTAAGTTCCTAAGTATGACCAACAAAGTCCTTCCTCATCTGGCTTTTGCTTAACTTTCCTAAGCTGTAGCTCCTTGATCCTAAAAATGAGTTGTATTGAACTATTTGTAGTTGCTGTAAGGAACCATACTCTCTTCTTGCTTTTGGGCCTTTGCAGTTAATAACTCAACTGACTGAGACCCATATTCTCCAGCTCCCACCCTCATCTCTCATCAAATTAAGGTCTACTGGTCAGTCCTTCAGTATCTAAAGGATCTGATCCCAGGATAGGATGAAACACCCTTCCTTGTTTGCTCTCATGTATCCTTCTGTGCTTTCCTATATGAGAGCATTTATCACTGAATTATTTTAATTGTCCTCTAGCTTACCTCACCTCCCTATTAGATTCTTAGCTTCTTGAGCAGGGACCTTGTTTTTATTAGCTTTTATATTCCTAATTACTAGAACACACATACATGTCTGACTTATTATAAGTATGTTGAATGAATGAGTGAAGGAATAAGGTCAGTAAGTCTAGGAAGTTAAGATCAGAGCAAAGAAAAATTGATTTAAATTTTAAGTTATCTCATTCTTGTATGTATTCATAGAGTTAAATATTAGAATCTTTTTAACAGATTAACTGAGAATCCAGAATAGGATTAAGAAAATAAAAGTTGGTTCTGTCAGTACCCATTTGTTCATATCAGTAAAAAGAAGAGAGCTGGAGGCATGCTAAATAGGTAATGAACCTTTAAAATAGTTGAGGGATGAGGAACACAAAAACTGATATTTAGGGTATGCCTATGTAATCTTGTAATATTTTAGTTTTTATTTTATATTAAATCTAGAATCTAGGCATTTTTAGACCATTATACTTAAAATATTTAAAACATTTAAATGGCACATGAAGTTCTTTAACTTTTCCCTTAGGCTGTATGAGAGATGGCAGGAATTTGACTAAGCAAGTACCAGACACACTTACATCTGTGTAGAATAGAAGGCTTTTGTTAGGAATACTAAGGAGTTGAGAAGTAAACTTCTGTATTAATATCTTTTCCTTTTGTAGTCTGTAGTTGTTTTTCATATTTAGAATCACGTACACTTTAGGAGAAACATACTTCATAAAACTATATGCTATATATATGTATATTTGTATATATATTTTATATATAAATATATATATTTGTGTATATATATTTTATGTATTTTAAAATCCAAAGGGAGGCGGATTGAACTTGAAGTTATTTAGAAAAGATAAATGGTAATTTTGGAAATGTAAAGTTCCTAATGTAAACCTTGGATTTTTGTAGCCTGATGTTTAAACTGCACATACTAAGAGGAGAAATAGAATTTGGGTATATTAAGGTAATTTGAGGTGTGCATTATAATGCCTAATCATTTTAGTTTTTTATTAAACATCTCATTTTGTAATGATAGTGGGAAGTTGAAGGTTTATAGTTCCTTCTAGGATTGTGTTTTTCTCAAATTCTGATTTTTATTAGGCTTCCGTTCTGTTACAACTCCCCTTGATCAATTTTTTGTTGTTACTAAAAAGCATATTTAATAGTTTTCAAATAAGTTGCTGCTTTTTTCTATTGGAAAGTTTTTATCTATTGGAAAATTTGTTGAAAATTAGTATTCAGAGCTTTAAAAATGGTAATGGGATTTTAGATAGCAAGATTTGGGTAACTTTGGAACAGGAACAAATGGCAAGAGAACATAAAGAATTCTAAGAGTTTCAATAATCTATCTATTAGAACTTGTTTGAAACATAGTGTTATTTGAATACATTTGTGCTGAACTTATTTAATCTTAGAAGGAAGGTTAGAACTGAGTTACTGGATATTGTATTTAAGTTGATTTTTTTCATCAAGCAGTGGAGTTACTGTAGTTTGATTTTTCTTAACTATGCTTTTAACATACAGATTTAACATCTAAAAGATTTTGTAAAGCATATCTAGCAGATACGCTTTTAGAAAAGATTATTTGATAAATGTTGCTTCTTACCTGACTAATGTTTGAAATCAAGGAATACTTTAAAGACCCAGGGGGTATTTTTGTAGAAGCTTGGGTGAATATACTTTTATTTATACATACTTATAAATGCCACAATTGTATCCCTCACATCTATAATTAATATTTCCTTATCCAGAGATATTTCACACTGGCACTGTGAACATTTGTGCAGGAAAAGAATCAGTGGGTGGTTAAGTCTTTTGAATTACAGACTATGGTTGACTTTAGAATTTAGGGTATGGAAAAATTCTTATGAGATAGGAATAGTCTATATGTTTTAATCGACCAGTATGTATGTATGTATGTATGTATTTATTTATTTTGAGACAGAGTCTTGCTCTGTCGTCCAAGTTGTAGTGCAGTGGTGCTATCTTGGCTCACTGCAACCTTTGCCTCCCAGGTTCAAGCGATTCTCCTGCCTCAGCCTCCAGAGTAGCTGAGACAACAGGTGTGCGCCACCATGCCTGGCTAATTTTTGTATTTTTAGTAGAGACAGGGTTTCACCATGTTGGCCAGGCAGGTCTCGAACTCCTGACTTCAAGAGACCTGCCCGCCTCAGCCTCCCAAAATGCTGGGATTACAGGCCGGAGCCACCATGCCTGGCCAAATTATTAGTATATTTTCTGAATAGTGTTTGTGCTAGGTAGCCTCAGAGCTGTATTTTTGTATCTGGTAGGATACTTTTATACGAATTTTGGGATGATATGTTTTTATCAGAGTCAAACCAATGTTATCTTTGTACAGCATTTCTTCCTCAGAAGATGTTTTCCTGAAAGAGTAGTCATTCAGATTTTTAAAATATGTACTATGTGTCATCACCTCGCTAAGAACATAGAGATGAATATGACATGGTTCTCTCCCTCTGGGAAATCAGTCATATGGGGGAACTGACAAAATGTTTAAAATAATTTTATTAAAAAAGTTAAAGTTATTTATTATGATAGTTACATGCAAATAATTGTCTACTGTAAATCATCGTAGTTACTCTTCTTTGTCACCATGTTACGGAGACTGCTTTTATTTTTTAAGTTACCAGTGACCTTATTTCCAAATTTTATCAGTATGTTTGTTTCTATTCTGGTATCTTTCTCTGTAGCATTCAGCATAGGTGAATGAATCCTCCATCCCTGAGATGATCTTGGTTTTCTTCCTGTCTCCACTGGCTGATCTTTCTCTGCCTAACCTCTCAATGTTAGAGTGCTCAGGGCTTTGTCTCGACCCCCCTTCTTTTTTTTTTTTTTTAAAGACAGGAGTTTCTCTCTTGTTGCCCAGGCTGGAGTGCAGTGGCACGATCTTGGCTCACTGCAACCTCTGCCTGCCAGGTTCAAACGATTCTTGTGCCTCAGCCTCCTAAGTAGCTGGGACTACAGGCATGCACCACCAAGTCCAGCCCATTTTTGTATTTTTAGTAGAGACGGGGTTTCACCATGTTGGCCAAGATGTTCTCTATCTCCTGACCTTGTGATCCACCCGCCTCGGTCTCCCAAAGTGCTGGGATTACAGGCATAAGCCACCGCGCCCGGCCGACCCCCTTCTTTTTATCTTCTTTCGTCTGTCTTTGGGAATCCAATCCTTTTTCAATAGTATCTGTATGGCGATGATTCCTAAATCTATATTTTCAGCACCAACCAACCATGAAATTTCTCACTCTGTTGCCCAGGCTGGAGTGTAGTGCCATGATCACAGCTCACTGAGGCCTTAACCTCCTGGGCTAAAGCAGTCCTCTCGCCTTGGCCTCCCAAAGTTTGGAATTACGAGCATGAACCACTCTGGATGGCCGAGAACTATCTTTAAAACAGTAATCAGGTCACTTGCCTGTGAAAAAACCTCTAGTGGTTTCCTATCATGCCTAAAATAACATCCATATACTTCCTACTTTGGCTGAGTCCCAAATGATCTGGCCCCTACTTCCCTCCCTGACCTCATTTCCTATCACTCATCCCCTTGTCCACTACTTCACTTCATTATAGTTAACGGAACTTCTTTTTTTTTGTAGACAAAGTCTTGCTCTGTCACCCAGGCTGGAGTGCAGTGGCACAATCTCGGCTCACTGCAACTTCCACCCCCCAGGTTCAGGCCATTTTCCTGCCTCAGCCTCCCGAATAGCTGGGACTACAGGCATACGCTGCCATGCCCTGCTAATTTTTTGTAGTTTTTAGTAGAGGCGGAGTTTCACTTTGTTGCCCAGGCTGATCTCAAACTCCTGAGCTCAGGCAATCCGCCTACCTCGGCTTTCTTTTTCCTCTTGGAAATACCAAGTTCATCCCCACTTTAGGGCCCACTCCTTTGCCTGGAATGGTTTCCCGCTTTTCACAATTTTAAAATAGTACTGTGTGCCAAAGACTGTTCTCGTTGCTGAGGATAAAGCAGTGAATAAGAGACAAGGGCAGACCCTGAGGCATTTTTGTTATACCTCTTATCTGATGGGTTCCTTGAAGGTGCAGTCTAAAATTCTGTATTCTTTGAAACTACTTCAACTTGCTCTCAGTAGCTTCCTTTTTTGATGTACAATTTATGTAATTCATTCAATCTCTGCCTTGATGGAGCTTACATTGCGGGCAGGATGGAGGTCACAGTAAACAAGATGGGTAAAATGTGTGTTGGATGGTGGCAAGAGCTAAGGAGAAGCACACAGCAAGCAGCAATGTGCTGAGGAGTGGGATCGTAATTTTAAATAAGGTGATTAGGGCAGGCCTTTTTGAAGGTGACATTTGAGTAATAAAAATAATCTGTGACTGGGGCTCAGTGACTTACGCCTGTCATCCCAGCACTTTGGGAGGCCAAGGCAGGTGGGTCATGAGGTCAGGAGTTCAAGACCAGCCTGGCCAAGATGGTGAAACTCCATCTCTACTAAAAATACAAAAATACAAAAATTAGCCAGGTGTGGTGGCACATGCCTGTAATCCCAGCTAGTTGGGAGGCTGAGGCAGGGAATTGCTTGAACCTGGAAGGCAGAGGTTGCAGTGAGCCGAGATCACGCCACTGCCTGCCAGCCTGGGTGACAGAGTGAATTCTGTCTCAAAAAAAATGAACAAAACTATTCCAAATAAAAAAAGCAACAAGTGCAAAAGCCATGAAATGAAAGTATGCAGTGTATGTTTGGGGAGTAGTTAGGGATTCAGTGCTGGGGAAAGCGACGTGAGCAAGGGGAGGAAGAGTAGCAGGAGATGAGACCAGAAGTAAGAGTAGAGCCAGATCTTGCTGGACTTTGTTGGCTAGCGGCTTTCAGCATTCGTGCACGTTGGAACTACATGAGGAGCTTTAAAAAATACTGATGGATGGGTCTCACTTGCAGAGATTAATTTAATTGATCTGGAGGTGCAGCTGGGACATTCGGATTTTATAAAAGCTCCCCCAAGTGATTCTAAGATACTGCTAAGGTGGAAAAACACTGTAGACCATTATTGGGACTTCGGCTTTTACTTTTGAGGAGGTTCGGAAGTCACTGGATGGTTTTGTCATGGAATAATTTTGTAATTAACTTTAAAACTGGGGTTTTGTTTATGCTTTTAATTACCTTAACTATAAAACTGACTCCAATTGTTTGAAGCGGTTTGTGATATAACTCATAGATTTGTCTCAGTATAAAAAGATACACTTTTCACAGTTTGGCCAAGGATTATCTATTTTATTTTCTATACTATTAGTTGCCTTTCAGTTTTCACAGTTCACATTTGTCTCCTCTTTCCATCTGTTTCTGCTTATCATCTTTAGCGTCCTTCCTTTTCCTGTATCTAACTGTCTACATTTCTTTAAATTCTGGACTTCAGTTTAATTAATAGAACTTGAAATACAGCATTGTTTAAAAAGATTTTAACCAAAACATTTGCATTTGTCTTATCTGAGCTGTCTTAATCCAGTGACTGACAAAGCAAAGTTGCATGAAATTAACCTTTTTTTTTCCTTCTTGTAATTTAAAACTTGGTTCCTGTATACCTTCCTGGAACTTTATACTTTTATATCTTTTCTACCATTTCTGTAAAACCTCAACTGCAGGGTGCAATAATAGGCCTTGTTTTCTATATTTCAGCAGGACAGCTGCTGAAAATGGGTTTAAACTCACTGGCATTGTATCCCACACAAAAAATACTACTTTTTGACATGTTTAGGAAAAAGTCTGCTTTTAATTTCTTTTTAATTTACCTCTAATTTGTTGAGTTACATGTAAGTAACTTTTTTTTTCCCCCCTGTCTTTTGCTGTGTTTCAATGGATTTGCCTCTCCTGTTTGGACTGAATATGTCATTACAATTCTTGGAATTCTTTGTTTACTGTTCCTCTGTGGATTTCTTCTGTTGGAATCTGGAACACTGGAATGATGGAAATGTGTTCTTTACAAAGTAGCTGTGAGTATACTACATAATTTATACAGAGATTTTTTTCAGTCTCAGTTAAATTTAACTTACAGTTGGGTGAAATATGAGCCAAGGAAACCTTAGGTTTAATACATACTTCTAACTCTACTCATAGCAGACTTTCAAATATTTGACTTAAAAATATTAGATTCTGATTAGTCTCCTAATTATTATGTTTACAGTTAGCTCTTCATTTTAATGGGCTTAGTTTTTAAAATTTGGCTTAAGAATTAGTTTTATGAAATGAAAGCCAAAGATGATGGATGGAATATTTATCTACATGACTAGTAAACATTGTAGACTTCTGTTCTTTGTTAAATCCAAATGTATCGCATTGATGTTTTGATCTCATGAGTGCTTTTTAAATGAGAATTAAACGTGGCAGAAACTTTTAAGAGAATGTGTGCTTCTTTTTGCTATTGTTTTTTATGTTGAGATAAGACTACCTCCAAAGTAAAATTAACCAATAAGACTCTGCTTATTCGGATAGTCTTAACTATGGACAATATTTCTCACATATGGGTAAGTTAGAAGTCAGACTGACTTACTACACCAATTTGGAAGTAGATTTCTTTGAATTACTCTTGAAACTATTGTTGAGGTCATCTAGGAATAAAAAACCAATAGAAAATGAAGTTATAATTTACTTTAAAACTTGGATAAACCTGAAGATAAAGGCAGCAGGATCATGTGAAACCTTGAAGTGACAAAATTGGACCTGGCATAACAGCTTGAATGATACTGTAGCTGGTTGACACTGATCACAAGAGCCTTCAATAATTTATTTTTAAAAATTGCTTTAAATTCAACACTTTGATTTCATTTCATGAATAAGAAGACAAATTTCAAGAATCTCATACCTGTGGTAATTAGTGTGATCAAAGGAGATAATTAAAAAGGATTCTTAATATTGTGTGAAGGGGATTTGAATTTTTTTGTTGTGAAAAATCCTGTGTTATTTTGCTTTTTTAGTTGGTTGGTCAATCATCTTGTTACTAACTACTGTCAATTAAAATCTTTGCTCTGAGGCAGGTTTTCTAAATTTTTATTTCATTCCCTTGGATTTTTATAATTAACCATTATATTGTCAATCAACTCATGCTTAAATAATTTTGTCCATTTAAGAATTGATAGTTTTATTGATAATGCCATGGAATTAGTTTGATTTGCTGTGAATAATAGTATAATTTTCTAAAATAGGTTCATGAAGGGAATTTGAAATATGTGACAGAATAGTATTGTTGATACATGAATAACTTGGCCCTTTTTGCTTTTGTCAGCAACAGAAGAACCTTGAAGGCTATGTGGGATTTGCCAATCTCCCAAATCAAGTATACAGAAAATCAGTGAAGAGAGGTTTTGAATTCACGCTTATGGTAGTGGGTAAGATATGATTCCTTATTAAAATGGAACTTTGGTTTAAGTTTTAAACGGTTAGTCAACTCTGAATGAATTTAAGAAAATAGTAGCACAGATATGTATAGCGATCATATCTTTGTTATATTTTCTCTTAGGTGCATACATTTTAAAATTTAACGCAGTGGCGTAGTGGGATTTATGTCGTCTTGCCTCTTTTTTTAAGGTAGAAACTAAAAGTTGAGAAATGGTGGGTGATAGTGTTGGAATGGAACTCTAGAAAAGTTATCTTCAATTGGTAGTGCTACAAAAGAAAATAGCATCTGGTGGTTATTACTCTCGGATAGTTTTGTTTTCTGGCTTATGTGCTATAGTGGAGTATCATGTAAGCATTTAACTTAATGTGCTCTGAATTTTGAAAAGAAAGGTAGGATAGAGGATCATAATAATGTAGTTGATTACCCTTGGAATTCATTAATTGAATGTAAGCACTGGAATGAGTAAAATATGACTCTCCTCATCCTCTAATTCAGTTTCAGTTTTCTTTTGTGTTTCATTCCACAAACACCTTACCCCTGCTTATATAGTCCATTTGAAAATACTGTTCAAGATAATTTTGACTGTAGGTTGGTAACATCATTATTATATATGAAGAAACATACTGTGCCTTTCCCATCTGTAAGATTAGTCATCTTCAGTGACAATCTTATTCTTAAATGACTACACAGTATTTTCACCTCATATAGGCTGACTTTAGAACCTAAGTTATGAATATTGTATAGTGTAACTTTGTTGTATTTCTCTTATTTGTTTTAAGAAGGTGAATTGCAGGTTAGTGAATTAGCTATCCTTAACAAAGAAAATTGAGTTGATGCTAGACTTTTTAGGTAGTATATATTTTTGTTAATTATATTTCAACTCTAATATTTTGTTGCTGAATTAGGTTAATTGAACTAGCTGTGAAATACTCCTTTATTGGGAGGTAGAATATTTTATCTACTGACTGCAATATTTTACCTGTTGATTTTTGGCTCTTTGGAAGTTGTATACATTGTAAGAGTTCACAGTTAAAACATGCTACAAAATTTGCAAATTTGATACTCTATAGCATTGGTTACCTTGTCTATGTATCTCTTGTTGAGTAGAAGTATAGTATATCTGGCTTGCAAACTGCTGCTGTGGAGTAGAGGTCGGTCTAGATAGAGGGATAAAATAATGCAGCGCATACCTTTTCTTCAGCAGGTTGGTAACATCATCATTATATGAAGAAACACTGTCTCTTACCTCTACATGTGTAATATTAATAATCTTAAGTGACAAACTGTAGACAAATAGAATTTTTTCACTTAAGAGAAAACCTCCTAGGTCCGTTAGGAGAACTGTAACAATTAAAAAAATTTCCTTTGACATTAGAATTTTAGTTTAAAGAATAACTTTTCTAATCATACTTAGTAGGATAATGTCTGGTGATCAAGGCCAGAGAGTTGATTTAAAATCTCTGTGGCATTTTTCCAAATGAAAAAAATCAAATAGTCATCTGATTTTGATTTTTAGAGGAGATATTCAGTCTCTAGATGTGTATTACCTATTAGCTTTTCTAATTAATCCCGTTGTGAAATGCAGCTTTTCTTTTTTCTCTTCCTAATGATAAGACTTCAACTGAGGCCAAAAAAAATAGGTGTTAATATCCTTATTTTCAAGTGTTAATATCCTTACTCTGTTTTCCCACTGAGCCTTGAACATTGTTTAATTAACTACATTTGAATAGATATGTTGAGTGCAGGTATTAAATATTTTCATCTATATAGGTGTAGTGCCTAATACATAGTCACTTACTAAGTATCTGATCACTTAGTATCTAGTATGTTGATTTATTTTTCAGATTTTAGGCTGACTCTAACAGCATCATTTGCAAATCATAGAAAGCTAAAACCAACCTTGCTTTAATATTCTTGACTTGAAAACTTTCAGCTATTCCTTATGAGCTAAATCCTCATTTTTGGGATCTACAGTCAGAATAAATTTGGCTCCCACATTACAACTCTTCGTTTACAACTTACACATTGATATCAACTGATGATCTGTAACAGATTTTTTTTATTGAACTCTTTGTACTTTGTCGGAAAACCTTTAATAATCTTGCTTCATAAGCAATGTTTATTGAGTTCTTGCTTGAGTGACTTATTTATATCAAAGAAGCATGTTGTGTATTCCCATATTTTCTCTTTTAAAGGAGCTTCTGATTTATATGACAAGATAAACCACATAAAAATGGGGTCAGTAGAATCATACAAAAGTTTAAGGATATAGAGCCATAGAAATTTAAGGGTATAGGAGAGTTTGCCTCGGTTGGAGATTATTATTGCCTTATTTTGAAAAGGGAGGCTTTAGGACAAATGTTTGAAGGATAGAATTGGGGCCAAGATTGAGGAAGCAGTCCTGTTGGGGGAAATAATAGCCATCATTTACATAACTTTTTTACGTGCCAGGCAATGTTTTAAGTACTTTATGGACATTATCTACTAACTCACAATTCTTACAACAACCCCATGAAGTAGATATTGTTATCCCATTTTGGAGATGAAGAAACTGAGGCATAGAGAGATCAGGTTACTTGCCCATGGTTACATTGCTAGCAGATGGCAGAACCAAACCCATTCTACTGCTCAGTTAGTCTGGTATGTTCTTAACCACCATGCAGAGGCTTATCTGGGGATACTGGGTATAGTGCAGTGTTTATAAGAGTACATCCAATATGCCTTGAACTTAGATGAATTCAGTGAAAGAGAGAATGAATGAGAATGAGAACTAGAGAACTTAAATAGTACGAGTAATTTTTCCTGTTATTCCACTGGAATGAGCATCTGGCCTAGAGTGGGTGTGAAATGGGAGAGGTGCATTTGCTATTTTCCTAGTCATTATCAGCTTCCACATAGTTTGATAGTGTGAACTTCTCACTTTGCTGAATGTTAAGTCTAGTGACAACAGGGCACCTAAATACAAATCGATCACTTTTTATGTGCCCAAAGAAAGTTACCTATTTTAGTGAAGGAGGAAGATAGGTTGTTAGCTTGTATGTAATTGTGCTTTATGGATGATATAAGGAATTTTTCAAGATTTTTTTCACAGCACACTGACTTTAGGATCTGACCCCTAAGATGTAACTTGACAATTAGAAATAAAGCTGGAAAGGTAGACTAGCCAGGATTTTGGAAACCCTGATTGGCAGTTTGGTGGGGAGATCAGAATTCTTGATTTTGAATCTTGAAAAATTTAGGCATATCAAATAATGAAGACATGTAGATCTCTATTCATTGAAGTTGTCTAACGTGTTTGGCTTAGAACTTGACTGTCATTAGTGTGCTCCCTAATTAGACTTAACTGTGATAGAGAATAAATTTTTAATTGTAATATCCTGTTTTTGCTAGAATTCTTCAAGGAGGCAGAACTCAGAAGAGTGTAGTTTGCTTTATTTAACTTGAAATAGTTTTTAAAACAGGTGGTATTAAACCTATTATTCTGAATCCTAGGAAGATAGAATTCAAAATTCAGTCATTTCTGTAATCTTGAACTTTGCAAAATTTTTGTGATTACAGAATTTTAAAAATTTAATGATATGTCAGTAATGTATTTGACCTATGCCATAGGTCTTTTAGTGGCAGACTGGCATTTCCATTTTCTTTTTCTAGCAGGAGAGAGCTTAGAACATGTTGGTTTAGCCATTTTTTGGGATTCAGAGTTTATCATAATTTTTTTTTGTATATGCCTTATCAAAGACAGTTTGCAAGTTATTTAGTTAGCGATAGGATATACGATGACTATCGTAGTCGTCATTTTCCTCCACTACCTGTTGATGTTTGAGTTGATAGAATAACATCTATGTCAGTTTATCAGTTATTTGAAAAAATTGAAAGATAATATTGGCTCAAAATTTTGTATCTAGGCTGTTGAGTATTTTGTGGTATTTTTAAGATATGTTAGCTCCTTGAAATGCTTTGAGTTATGATTTTTTTTTTTTTTTTTTGAGGCGGAGTCTCGCTCTGTCGACCAGACTGGAGTGCAGTGGCCTGATCTCAGCTCACTGCAAGCTCCGCCTCCCGGGTTTACGCCATTCTCCTGCCTCAGCCTCCCGAGTAGCTGGGACTACAGGCGCCCGCCACCTCGCCCGGCTAGTTTTTGTATTTTTAGTAGAGACGGGGTTTCACCGTGTTAGCCAGGATGGTCTCGATCTCCTGACCTTGTGATCCGCCCGTCTCGGCCTCCCAAAGTGCTGGGATTACAGGCTTGAGCCACCGCGCCCGGCTGAGTTATGATTTTAAGGTTTTTCCTTGAGCTCCATATTTTTATTTTGCTTTTATTAATAGAATTAACTTAACCGATAATGACTTCACAACATTGGGAATATACTAAAATCCATTGATTTATACACTTTAAAATGGTGAATTTTATCTTAGAAAAAGTAATTCAAAGAGAAAGTTTAGAAGAAAAAAATCACATAATTCCACATGTCCACTATTTTAATTTTGTACATTCCTTCTAGCTGTTAAATCTGAATATTTTTAAAGCACTTAAAAAATGAAGTTAATATATTTCATTGCAGAAATTGGAAAATGCAGAAAAGCAAAACAAAAATAAATATTGTCATCTGTCATCTATTGATAATAACTCTTAAGTGTAGGAACATTTAGTATTCTTACGTGTATCTGTAATGTTCTGTGATTGCCTTTTAAATGTGCAGTTAAATTGTGATTATCTTGTGTTATGTTACGTTCTTTCATAACCTATCTATTGGTCAAATTGTAGACTTTAATGGCCTGTATAGGTTGGCTATATCATTCTTGGTCGTATTGTCAGGATAGTTAAAATTGTTAGCTAGTATTAATACTATAATAACATGGTTATAGTTATACTTTTGCTTGAATTTTTAGTTATTTTCTTAGAATAATAAAGCTTTGGAAGTTTGAATTGCTGTTTTAAGATACATTGATACATTGTTTTAAGGGTTTTGATACATAATACCAAATTGCTCTAAAACAGGTTGTGTACTATTTTGCACGCTCATCAAGTGTTGACAGCACCGTTTTCCCTGAATACTGCCAACACTGGATATTAATCTGGTTGCTGAAACGTGGTATCTTATTTTCATCTGTATTTTATTGTTGCTAGTTATTTGATTTATTTATTTTTCAAAACGGAGTCTTGCTCTGTTGTCCAGGCTGGAGTACAGTGCTGCAATCTCAGCTCACTGCAACCTCCACCTCCCACGTTCAGGCAATTTTCCTGCTTCAGCCTCCCTGGGACTACAGGTGTGCACTACCACCTTCAGCTAATTTTATATTTTTAGTAGAAGTAGGGTTTCCCCATCTTGGCCAGGCTGGTGTCGAACTCCTGACCTCAGGTGATCCACTCGCCTTGGCCTCCCAAAGTGATGGGATTACAGGTGTGAGCCACCGTGGCTGGCCATTGCTAGTTATTTTTTATGTTTATTTGTCTTTGATATTCTTTTATAAATGGTGTGTTCTAGTTTATTTTTACAAACTTTTTTTTTCTTAAGTTTAGGTAGGTAGGTACTCTGAAGGCATTGTTATTATTTTGTTGTTGGTAGGCATTGACATTTTTTTCCAGAATTTTTTGTGTGTTGTGTTTTCTATTAGCTTGATTTTTACATTATCCAAACTCCCTCCCTCCCTACCTCCCTCCCTCCCTCCCTTCCTTCCTTCCTTCCTTCCTTCCTTCCTTCCTTCCTTCCTTCCCTCCCTCCCTCCCTCCCTCCCACCTATCTACATACCTACAGGATCTCACTTTGTCACCCAGGCTGGAGTGTAGTGGCACACTCTTGGCTCACTGCAGTCTCTGCCTCCTGGGTTCAAGTCCTCCTCCCCCCTCAGCCTCCCAAGTAGCTGGGACTACAGTTGTGTGCCACCGTGCCCAGCTAATTTTTCGTTTTTGTATTTTTTTTTGTAGAGATGATGTTTCGCCATGTTGCCCGTGGCTGGTCTCGAACTCCTGGGCTCAAGCGATCCATCCACCTTGGCCTCCCAGAGTGCTAGGATTACAGGTGTGAGCCATTATGCCTGACTTCAGTCTTTTTCTTTATGGTTTTCTTAATGTCTTCTTGCTTGATTCAAGGTTATTAGAAGTTCTACTACATATTAAGTATATTGAGTATAAAGACTAAATGACTAATTAAAGACTAACTTTAATTAATTTTTTATTTTGAAATCTTAAGTCCATATGGTTTTTTTGATCTGAGTTGTGAGGCAGGAATCTGATGTTTATTTTTTAAATGGTTAAGTAGCCCTGCCAAAACCGTTTGTTACAAGCTTAATTTTTGAAAGTATATATGCTTGGTATGTTCTCTTTCTTACCCTTTGGTTTTAGTTCATTGATCTTCCCGTGTAAATACTACGTTCTTGGAGTTATAAATTTACAACAGTTATGTTGTGTTTATTTATGTAGGAAGATTGCCAGAGTTTATGTTAATTTAGGGAGATAAGCAAACAGTAAGTCAAATGATTACAAATTGTGCTATTTTCTGGAAAGAAATAAATATGGTGAGACTTATTTGGAGTCATCAAGGAGGACCTGCCTTTTTGAAAAGGATATTTTTTCATGCTAATTCCTGAATTACATGACAGTTAGGGAATACTAAAAAGAAAAAAAAAACGAAAGGAAAATAAAGACTTAGCAGCAAGAGATAATAATCATTACTATATGCTGTGTTTATCCTCCATATTTTACTTTTGACAACTGCATAATGTTTCCAGCTGTGACTATCTGATATTTTGCCATTACTTTATCATTTGACATTTGAATGATTTGTTTTGTTTGATCTCATAATGCTGCAATAAAAATTTTACAGAATGGAAATTTTGGTCAACATTTTAATGATAATGCTTAATGACTATATGTGTATTCTAATCTGAGACTGAATATACTATAAATTTTGTATTTTATTTTATGTTATTTTATTTTTGAGATGAAGTCTTGCTCTGTCAACCAGGCTGGAGTGCAGGGTGCTGTCTTGGCTCACTGCAACCTCCGCCTCCCAGGTTCTAGCAGTTCTCTGCCTCAGCCTCCCCGGTAGCTGGGATTACAGTTGCCTGCCACCACGCCCAGCTAATTTTTATATTTTTAGTAGAGATGGGGTTTCACCATCTTGGCCAGTCTGGTCGTGAACTCCTGACCTTGTGATCCACTTGCCTCAGCCTCCCAAAGTGCTGGGATTACAGACGTGAGCCACTGTGCCTGACCTGTAATTTATTTTTTTAACTGATGAACAACACTAGGTTTGTTTTTACCCCTACCCTTGTTACAAATAGCATGACAATGAAGATCTTTAAACACATAGAGTTTTGTTATATGTATGTTGGCAGACAGAGGGCAGTATCATTATTATTTATTTGTTAATAATTCCTGAAGTAGGATTATTAGATCAAAGTATTTGAACATTTTGTGGCTCTTGGTACATACTGGCAAATTGTCCTTTTCCTTTCTTTCCCTTTTCCCTTTTCTTTTTCCTTTTCTCCCCTTCCCCCTCTCCCTCCCCACTTCCCTCTTCCTACTTACCCCTTTCCCCTTCCTCCCTCCTCCTCCTTCCTCCTTCCTCCTCCCCCCTTCCCCTTCCCCTTCCATTTTCATATTTTGTTTCTGAAACAAGGTCTTGTTCTGGTGCCTAAGCTGGAGCCCAGTGGTGCAATCAGAGCTCACTGCAGCCTTGAGCCCCTGGGCTCAAGTGATCGTCCCACCTCAGCCTCCCGAGTACCTGGGACCACAGGCACACACTGCTATGCCCAGCTAATTAAAAAAAAAAAATTGTTTTGTAGAGATGGGGTCTCACCGTGTTACCCAGGCTAACCTTGAACTCCTGGCCTAAAGCAGTCCTCTCTCCTTGGCTTCCTAAAGTGCTGGGATTACAGGTGTGAGCCATCATGCCTGGCCAGCAAAATTGTTTTTTAAAAGTTTGTTCTACTAAAGATTATATATTAAGAAAAAAGGAAATTTTTTTTTTCCTGAATTTGAAAAGATTTATGGTATATTTGAAGGTTAGGCTATTCATTCCATGGATGTTATCACTGTTTTAGATGCTTGAGAGAGATTTTAAAGGTACATGAATACGCTATAATAGTAGAGGAGGAAAATAGTATACACATAACTATACCATGAATCATAATGTGTTAAGTGGCATAAGAAATGTGTAAACCAAATGCTATGGAAATTTAGAGAAAGGGGACTTTACAGCTAAAAAGCATGCCATTATCTTAATCATTTACTAATTCATGAGAAAAAATGATACTTTTTTTCAGTAATTTGTATATTCATGTTTTGTTCGCTTAATTCTTAATTTGAATTAATGGCTTAAATCCAATGTCTTAATCATGGAACAGTGTAATCAGGAAAAAATACTTGTAAAATCAGTCTTACAGATTGTAGGTTATTAGCTGGGTGTAGTGGTGTGCACCTGTAATCCTAACTACTCAGGAGGCTGAGGCAGGAGAATTGCTTGAACCTGGGAGGCAGGGGTTGCAGTGAGCCAAGATCGCGCCACTACACTTCAGCCTGGGCAACAGAGTGACTGAGATTCTGTTTCAAACGTTAAAAAAAAAAATAAAAATAAAAATTGGTTCTGTAACAAGAGCAGTATCTGGATTGATATGTGTAATAAATGTAATCTTGATAATATCCCAGTTTTATTTGGCAGTCTTTAAACAAGTCATCAATGTGATTTTAAAAATATATATTAGCAAGTCACTGAATTATAATTCTTAATCTGTTTTTGCTTCTCATACATATACTATCCTAATATGGTCTTTGAAAATGATATAAGAAACTCCGGTGTTGAAAAACACAGCTATCTTTTCTTTTGACAGACCGAGAAGTCTAAGATAAACTTCATAGTATATAGGCTAAATTAGTAAAGAGAGGTAAGGATGGTCATGTTTGTCAGAGACCTAGAGAAACTGTTCTCTTGGTATTGAATACACTCAAGATTGATTGGATAGGTGGACTGAAGTAAAAATGTTATCACATTTGTTAATTTTAATTAGCTAGATGTTGGGACAGAAATGTGAAGGCTGCATAGTCTGTCAGTATTTTACAAGAACTCAGTACTGAATGGAAGGCAAGGGCATGAAGGGAGCACATGTTAATGCAGCTTCTTTACAGATGGAAATGTAATTCTCACATAGGAGACTCATTTAGTATGTAGTTTTCATCTTGGCAAGGAAGACTGCTCTTTCTTTCTCCGTAATGGGTAGTTTCTAAATCTCTCCTAGACTAGGTCATGGAGGCCAAATACTATTGTGGGTCAAGGGGGTCCATCCTTTTCTTAGGTGACTGTATCACATATGTCTGAAATATAATTTTAAATATGAGATAATAATAACACCTCCTGCCTAGCTATGACTGCAGTCTAGCACCAAAGGAGGTCAGAATTTCCCCCTTTATATTTAGTCCATCTTTTTGTTGAAAGCATTTGTAGATTGAGTGGTTTTTCTATTATGAATCAGGTTTATTCTCTCCCAAGGCAGGAAGTTTTCAAGTATTACATTTCTTAATACGCAGCAGGTGGATTTTGTCTGAAAGATAGTTTTATGCCAGGATATTGTACTTGTTTCACTACTGAACTACAGAACCTTAGAATTATTTTAAAGATTGGGAAGGTATAACCTGTCTCCCATGAAAAACCTTTGTACTGGTAAATTTGCCAACCTTGTTAATTTTACTCAAACTTTGTTTTTGAAAAAAAAAACAAAAACAAAAAACCCGCATTTTAAGTAATAATTTTCATGTATTTATATCTAGGTCTTGAGGTTTTTTTGGTCTGTTTTGCTATATTGGAGTATATAGCCATTTAAGGCAGTGGCTAAGGTACTGAAGTCTGTGGATCAAATTTTATTAGGGAAGGGGGATGCTGAATGGGTTCACTGACTTGCCAAACTTTCTGAAATATAATTGAGGTTTTTATCATGTCTTTATATTCTGGAGACATTTAGAATCTCAAAGAGGTTATCTACCTAAAATACTGAAAATTATAGGTACAAAGTATTTTATATAATTAGAAGTGTACGTCATTATTTACTGCACATGATTACTGTGCTGAAAATAATGTGTTGATTTTAAATTTTGAAACAATTCTAAACAAAGTTACAAGTACAGTACATAAGTTTTTTCCTAGGATATTTGAGATGGATGCTTCTCTTTTGTCCCCCTACTTCACTATATTTCTCTTCCTCAAGGATATTCTCCTGTATAGCCATAATATACCAGCAAAATCAAAAAGTAACAAGTGTATGTTAAACACATATTATACACACATACGTTTATATATATATGTGTGTGTGTGTGTGTGTGTGTATGTATGTATTGAAAATTATAAGTGCACACTTACATCTCCAATTTCGTTCCATCACTGTAGGGGTCCTAATTTTCATCTGTCCCGTATTTGTATTTTCTTTCTGATGGTGAAATACCATTATCCTCTATATATGTACTTATTTGATCAATCCCCCTGGAATTAATCCATCACCTTTCTTCCTTTTCTTCTCTGAAAAATACTAGGGAAGAACCCGAGGGAGGTAATGGATTAGTTAATTGCAGGAGGAATTAGTGTAATTAAGGGGGAGGCAGTGGCCCTGCTTACCTCTCTTGTGCTGTGATGTCTTACGCCAGGCCATTCTTCTCATGTGGATGCCCCCTCAACCTGTTTAACTCAGACATCTCATGCTAGTCCATTCTTCTCATGCTCTGTTAGAAACTTTTCCTCATTCTATAGGCTCTAATACCCTAATACCCTGTTCTGGGCCACTGTGGTTTTCTCTCTAGCATGGACATCTACCTTTCTCAGTCTCATGTAATGACTTTTGGACTGAATTTTTAGGAAGAAATGTGGAAAAGAAAGAGCTTAAGTAATTTTGAAGTGTTTAAGGCCAATATTTAACTGTGTTATAGAATTAATTGGTATGTGAATAGAATCATTTTTTCGATGCCTAAAAATATAGAAAAATTAGCAAGATTGTAATTTTGGACTGCCATAGTAATGGAGATAAAAAGCTCTGGTAAAATTTAGCTTGGAAATTAAAATTATCTGCAAATGCGTACAAGTGTTGCAGAGTTATAATATTTACATGTATTTTGATAAACTAAGGATGTCCCCCAAATTTACTAACAGTTCAAATAAATAGGTTGCTATTTAGAAGCAAGAAAGTTTTAGACTTTGGGGCTTCTGTTTCTTGTACTGCCCAGAACTCTTAAGTAAGCAGATGATAAATACAAGGTAATTATGCATATCAAAGAATCAAATGTGAAGATTTGCAGTTCATTCTTAACTAACTCAAGTGTTTAATGATAGAAGGCTATAAATTGTTTATTATGTTACAGATGGAAATAATTACAACAATAACATAAAGGATGAGCTCTTCCATAGCATGCTTGTCCTGGTTCAGAGGGTAAATTTTAATTGAATGATTAGTAATTAAGTTTATGTACATCAGCAGTGTGAGTGCTAAGAATTACTGATCAAGCGGATGACTTGAAAATGAAAATGATTACTTCTACCCTCAAAGGAATTTCCAGGGAAATCCACACTACTAATTACATTTAATTAAATAAATGGTATAGTAATGTACATTTAAAGTGCCATGTAGTCAGTTTTTATTTGGATTTATGTGGTAACTTTATCAATCTGATAGGATCGATTAGAATCTTGAAACTAGTAACTCACTGTTGTGTTTAAATTTGGAATTTACAATTTATTTTGGCAATTTTGTAAAATTTTGTTCATGTTTTTGACTTAACATTTTTGTCACACCATGAAAATAAGCCTCTGTATTTAAACTAACTTTATATCTACAGTATAATAGTTAGTGCAGCAGCTGTTACACTGAAAAGAATATCATACTTAGTCTAGTTGATAACTTCAATTTCTGTCAGAGACAAGCTGTATGACTCTGGACAGATCCCTTTGAATCTCCCTTTCCTTTTCACAACAAATATTTACTAGTCTTTTTATTTTTATTTTTTGGAGACGGAGTCTCACTGTGTTGCCCAGGCTAGAGTGCAATGGAGTGATCTCGGCTCATTGCAACCTCCGCTCCCCTGGGTTCAAGCAGTCTTTTCCTGCCTCAGCCTCCCAAGTAGCTGGGACTACAGGCGTACACCACCACACCAGGCTCATTTTTGTATTTTTAGTAGAGACAGGGTTTCACCATGTTGGCCAGGCTGATTTCCAACTCCTGACTACAAGTGATCCACCCACCTTAGCTGGGATTACAGGTATGAGCCATTGCTCCAAACCTTACCTAGTCTTTTATAATCCAAGCATTGTGTTGTGATTACAAAAAGTAAAGGAAGGCCAGGCTCATTCATGTGTGTAATCCAAGCACTTTGCAAGGCCCAGGCAGGAGGATTGCTTGAGCCTAGGAGTTCAAGACAAGCCTGGACAATAGAGTGAGACCCATTTCTAAAAAGAAATATGAAAAATAAAAAGAAAAGAGCTGTGGTAGGGTTCCTTAAGAACCTGTGGGTGTGGGATGGTGGTAGAGTGGAGATACTTACACAGGAATGCTGTGTACTGTGAGTGACTACCCCGCCTCACAGAGGGCTTGAGATAATTGTGTATATGAATGTACTTAGTGTATATATATTATATATGTAAAATGCCTAGCAAATCTGTAAATTGTATAAATGTTAATTTTAAACATTTTTATTCATGCATTTTCATGACTTGGTTTTAAGATCCAAAACGAGGAATGAAGAAAAGGGAAAGCAGGGATGGTAGACAATGATATGCAATTAATAAGCTAAATATTTGATTAATCCTTAGTTTGGACTTCTGTTTTGGTTGAACTCTTTTGATTATTAGCATTTGGGGCAAATTTGTGCTCTTTGTAATTCAGTATAGATTGCTGGGCAAAGGTCTTTTCTGGTAAGAGTCAGATTTAAAAGATGGTTGAGAGTTCATTCTTTTTCGTCTTTAAACATGGGTTAGCTGAGTAGTTTGGATTCTTAAAAACACAATATGACTTTTTACCTGTCTATTCTGTGTAGGTTAATGTCGTGCTCAAGTTTTTTATGTGGCATGACTATTTAGTCTGAAGGGTGCACTTGTTTTATAGTTGCTGAATATGAATGCTACTCCTTGCAAACCTTTTGAGTATCTTGTTTTCCCTTGACTGTGTCAGATATTTAATGTCAGTGATAGAATCTTAGGAATTGATTTTAGTAAAAGTTAATAAACTTTAAAAACAGTTTTACTTTGAGATTTTGAGCCTGATTTTATATATGTGGATGTTTGCCTTTGTTGTTGAATCAACATGAATTATGTATTTGTTTGAAATGTGACTGGATATTTAGGTAACTCCTGTTTTTTGATGTAACAGATATTCAGATATATGGCTTGAAATTTTTTTCCTATAAAAACTAAGACGTTACAAATTTTTTTTTTATTAGAAAAGTAACATGAAGAAGTATATGGCATTTTAACAGAGAGGACATCACCACTGTTAAATTTTGTTATCTTTTCTGCATCTTAGGCATAGCTGTAATACCGTATTTACTTTGTATACTTTCTTCATCTGATGCTATGGCAAGCATTTCTCTATGTCAGATTTTTAAAAGCTAATTTTTAATGGCTGAATAATATTTGTATAGGTGTATCATAATACGCTTAGCCTGCCTCCCATCATTGGACCTGGAAGGTCTCCCTCTGCCACCACACACACACTTTTTTTATTGTTAAAATATTATTGCAGTGTTTTTCTCTGTGTGTTTCATTCCTAGAAGTAGATGGCATGGTAAAGGGTGTTAACTGAAAATGTCATACCAACTAATACAGTTTCTATAGGCGTGTGAATGCTCATATGTATCTCATCCTTGTCAATATTGAGTGGAAATCTCTTTTCCTGGACTGGTTGGTTCTTTAGCAGGAGGGAAGCATTTGGGAGTATCTTCAGGGTGGCTGAACTTTGCAACCTCTTCAATAAATAACTTCCCACTCTGTAATTTGCCCACCTGTATTACCAAGCCTCAGACTTTAGGAAATGACATCAGGCCTGTATCTAGAGAGTTCAGAGTTCTGTGAGGTAGCACATTCCTTCCAATGGGACCTAAAATTCCTAGAGTTGCAGAATTTTACTGATAAGACAAAGGAGGTCTCAGGAGTCCAGAGTTCCTTGGGGCTTGGCTCAGAATTCCAGGGAGGCCCAGAGTTCCTGGCTTGGGAATGTTGGGAGGCCTGGGATACTGTGGCTTAGACTCAAGCAGAAAGGTGAACA
Source organism: Colobus angolensis palliatus (assembly GCF_000951035.1). Lineage (NCBI taxonomy): Eukaryota > Metazoa > Chordata > Mammalia > Primates > Cercopithecidae > Colobus > Colobus angolensis. The sequence continues at coordinate 3,674,005 of NW_012116289.1, read as the reverse complement.
CAGATCTTTATTAGCAAACACCAAATTTGGCATTTAAAAGAGATTTCTGAGCAGCTGTGGACCTCGCCAAGACCATGCAGATTCCACTGACTATTCCTGTACCTGTGCTCCAGCTGCGCAGGCTTGAAGGTTTGTAAAATAATGTCAGTACATTAGAGCAGCACCTCTGCACACCTATGGGAGTCTGCAGCTGTGACACATAGAAGTTGGCCATGTCCAGATTGGTGACTCCGAAGTGGGCAGCCATGTGCGCACAGTTGTGCAGTGTGAAGCTCACCTGTTGACACACAGTAGCCAGCATGCTGCAGAGGTAACACTCCCGAAGGGCAGCTCAAGCCCACTGCTCCTGGGATTCCTGCAATTCTTGAACTACGGGACACTGTTGGATTTCAGGAACCTCTGGCTTCAAGGGCCCCAGCGTCCATCGGGGCAATGCCACGGCTGAAGCCATCAGGGCCCCAGGGTAACTGGAGCACAGGCACAGGAATGAAGTCAGTGGAATCTGCATTGTCTTGGTGAGGTCTACAGCTGCTCAGAAATCTCTTTTAAATGTCAGATTTAGTATTTGCTAATTTGGTGTTAGACAAAGGTTTTACATTTTAATTTACATGCCTTTGATTATTTATTTGAAATTTTAAAAAAGTACTGTTCTTTATTCTGAAATTTTGTACTTGCAAAATACATTTTGCAAATTGAAAATAAATGAGTACAGTACTCATTTATTTTTAAAGAAATATCAGTGAGATATAATTCACATAATCACGGTATGATTCATATACTTCATCCCTGGTCCTTAGGGGATATGTTTTTGTATATGAGATTTATAAAAAGTAAGAACTTAAAAGAATCTATAGGTTATCTAATTGAAACAGTTTAAAACTACCCACTTCTGCTTTGAAAGCCACTTCTTAGAACCACTGTGTAGAACATGCTACCTGATCAAGAATAAATCAACACCTTGCTTCCCGTCTTCTATCCATTAGATAGCTGGGTAAAATAAAATCTCTTTTCCTGATATTTCTCCTTTACTTTTACTCTAGCGTGCCCCGTGGCCAGCTATACGTTGCTCTCTACTTTTGTAGAGCCCTTTGCTATGTTTCTGCAGAATCTACTTTTTCTGATTCATGTAATTCAAAACTAGCTCTATTTTCTTCCAAATTAAAACTCTTTCTTAATTAAGGCTGGCCCACAATAGAAATTAGAGGGAAAGTCTGATTCCAGGATGTGAAAGACTAATAGTATTCACAAGAATACTTGATTTTTTTTTTTTCTTGAGATGGAGTTTCGCTCTGTTGCCCGGGTTGGAGTGCAGTGGCACGACCTTGGCTCACTGCTAGTTCCGCCTTCTGGGTTCACGCCATTCTCCTGCCTCAGTAGCTGGGACCACAGACACCCGCCACCATGCCCGGCTTATTTTTTATTTTCAGTAGAGATGGAGTTTCACCGTGTTAGCCAGGATGGTCTCGATCTCCTGACCTCGTGATCCACCCATTTTTAAGGAGGAATGTGTATTGAATGATCAATTAGAATTTCAGGTAATGGGAAGAATTTAGAGGAACATTGAGGGACAGCTCATAGACAGTATTTAAACTGTCAATTTCAACTCTTTTCAGTTTAGCAAAAGAACTCACAGAAACTTGGTATATATCTTATGAAAGGTCAGGCACTATCTTTTACTACAAAAATGGGATAATCATTTTCTAAATAATCATGAAGAAAATGTTCTGAGTAGGCAGTAAGGATTTCTCCAGTAACATGATGATTTAAAAATGTAGTTGTCCACTTGAACTGGGTTGTATAAAGAATGCTTCTGTTTCTAAGTATAGCAAGAAAGATCATAACATACCTCTTTGCTCCTCCCAGCCTCAGACATGTAGCAAGTGAAAGCTGTTTGAATTGGCAAATGAGGTAATTATTGAGTAGCTGGTTGGAATGTTTGCTACTAACTACACAGCAGAATTGTTAGTTCTTAGTACTGGTGCAATTACAGTAATTAGAGTAAGTAAACTTCTTTTAAGATAATTGCAGGGCCAGGTTATATAGAGCCTGTTTAACTTGCCTTTTAGTATTAGCATGGACATCAGTGTGTATGTTAAAAGATAGCCTAATAGATTTTGCGGAGATGAAATTGTCTTACAGCAAATTCCAGATCAACAGATGTATGGAATGTATCTAATGTAGTCTAGACCAGTGGCTCCCAGTTTTTTTGGCATCAGGGACTGGTTTTGTGGAAGACAATTTTTCTGCCAGAGTGTGTGTGGGTGTGTGTGTGGGGGGGAGGGGGGCAGGATGGTTTCAGGATGAAACTGATCATCAGGCATTATATTCTTATAAGGAGGACACAACCTAGATCCCTCACATGCGCAGTGTGCAATAGGGCTTGCATTCCTTTAAGAATCTGATGCTGCCGCTGATCTGACAGGAGGTGGAGCTCTGGTAGTAATGCTCACCACCACTCACCTCCTACTGTGTGGCCTGCCTAACAGGCCACGGACTGGGGGTTGGGAATACCTGGTCTAGATTGTTCTTCACTGATTACATCTTCACCAGATTAAGTTTATTAAAAAGTAAAACAAAGAATAGCGCCCTCCCTTGGTGTGGTATCTTTTCTTCATTTTACAGCCAGGTGTAAAGAAAAAATAGACCTGTAGTTTTACATTTCCCATCCAGTACTTAATTTCTCACTATTTGGCTTCTCTCCTTAACACAAAACTACTTTTATCAAAGGTCAGTAAAAGGCCTTCTGGTTGTCTTTTTCTTTAACTTATTTGGCATTATTGACCATTTTTTCCTTGAAACTCTCTTCCTCACTTTTTGTGATATTGCCTTCTGGTTTACCTGGTTGTGTTGAAGCCTCCTTTATTAGGATCCTTTCCTATGGGCCATGTTTAAATGTTGATTTAATCTGGCATATTGCCGTATGTCATCCTTTATTTACTAGAATTTGTTAATTTTCTTTTTATGGACAGGACGACATGAACATAAGAATTTCTTAATTTCATCTACCGTTCAAATCATTTTGGGAAACTTCTTCAAAGTATTCCTGGAAACACTTGCCTAGATATTCTGGGCTTTGGGTCTAGGATGGAATATGATCATCTATTTTGAAATAGGTCCTGAGATGACACTAATACGTATTTTGGTTAAGAACTATGGTTTGTTGCTGTCTCACCTCTTAATAGGTTTCATTTGAGGTGCTTTTTAAAATGTCAAGCCCTGTGCATTTAATTAATAAAGTAAGTATCTTGATCAAGGTCATATACTTGTATGTTAATGAACTAGGATTTGAATTTGAACAAAATTGCTTTCAAAACCCAGGAGAAAAAGGAAGGAAGGAGTTAGAGGAGCAACGTAGAAAAGCTCCACAGTGTGATCACCAGCTCCTCTCAGACTTTTCCCTTGCCTCAACTCTAACATGGTAAAACATTCTGAAAGGACTTAAAGATTGTTTCTTAAAATCCTTTGCTTTCTTTTCCATACAATTGCTACAAAATGGTAAAAGTGGCTCCTAGTATCACAGATATCCCAGAAAGTTGAAATGCTTTTTGAAATGATACTCCATCTTTCAAAGCCTCATTAAAATGTGACCTCCTTTCCAGGCTGGTGTGATTCTCAGTTTCCTGAAATTCTGTTGCTTTGGGGTATCTCATTCATGGTTTTGATAAAATTCTGCCTTGTTTGTTCATTGTTTGTTTGCATATCTTACCTCTTCTACCATACTAATATTTTTAAGATCAAGGACTACATCTTATCTTTGCATTCCTCATTCATTTATTTGATAAAAATCTAATGATCACTTATAAAGTGTCAGGTACTACTTTAGTCTCAGAAAATCTAGAGATTAATAAGAAATGGATACAAAGTTGAGATGCTGAGTAAAACAAAGATAAGCAAGTATCTTTAAAGCAGGACTGCTCAGATTCTTTTGTTATGAATACTGGAGGATCCCAATCCCAAAGACCTGAAGAAACCTGATGTTAGCTATTATAAACAAATATTATTGTGACTTTCTTCAAAACCTTATAAACAAATATTTGATGAATGTTTTATTTTTAGGCTTGAAATGTAACATTCTTAAATAGTGATAGAATATATGGCTTTCATGGGCAAGACCTCAAAGATAAGAAGGATATGGGTTATTTTAACCTGCTTATTAGGTTAGAGTACAGGTGTTGTATTACTAACTAGTTACTCTTGTTTCATAATTTTCATAGAGTAACATCTTAGATTGTAAATATTATATTTTGTTTCAACAAGGACAAAAAAAATTTAAAATCCAGTTATTTCCCCTAAAAATACAATAAAATGAGGGAATGATAATGACATTGTTGCAAAACATGTATAATGCATTTCAAAGTCAAAATAAATGTAAAATAGACATTAATTTGAAACATTCAAAAAAGTTTGGATTTATTAAAATACTAGTTTGAAGAAATATGAAATGTTACAGATAGTCTTTTTATCTTGAGTAATTTTTTTCTTAAGCCAGTATATGTATTATTCTGAACTCTATTATTCTTAAATGTTTTCTAAATAATGCAGAAGTACACTTGATTTGGGTTGTTTCCACAGATTTTGTGTTTAAGTAGAGTTTGATTTGGTAGGACTGATTATAGTCTCTACTGTTTTGCATTAATGACACTATTTCCTTCCGTTTAGTAAAGCCAATGAACAAGGATCAATTGTAGTTATAAGTCACTGTGAGATTATTAGACAAGGCTGCTATATTTTGTCTTATAATTATAGGCCATTTGACATTTTGGTGTGGAAGTAAATATTACTCTACTAAATGTGAGTAGAAATTGATGTCCAAACTCAGGCATAGCCTCACTGCTTTCAACATTCCTTTTTATTTATTTTGAGGGCAGTACCCTTTAGTGTCAGTAAATTGCCAACCTTACTCTTCTACTTTACTCCCCTGCATCCCTGTTTCAAATGTTTATTCCCTTCTTAAGGCTGTATACTTCACCTTTGACCCTTATTCTTAGTAGTTGCACTAGGGTCCTTTCTTTTTCTGTGAGAAAACATGAATAGTAATAAAATACGTTTCTTTGCAACTACCAATTATTGATATTCACGTGTCCACTGTGCCAAGGTATGATTCTAATAAGATCACTTATTCCTCACACCAACTCTGTGTTGTAGGTACTGCTTTTATCTGCATTTCATAGAGGAGGGCACTGAAACACAGAAGTATAGGTTTGCCCAAGGTCACAAGGCGAATTTATTGATGGAACCGAGATAAGAGATTTCAAGGAAATTTTAAGCTCTAATGGACTACTATAACCTTTACCCCTAGAGTTTTCCAGAGTTACACAACTACTTTCTTACAATTATTGGTACTTCTGAAAAAAAAAAAATGAGATAACTTGGATTAAGGGTATGTGATACTTAAGGAAGCACAGAAAAATTTGGAATACACTTAATTTACACCTTCAGGGTACTTCTTAGGAAAAATTTCCAGGGAAGAATAATAGTATTAACAAACTATTTTCATATTTGTCAGGTGCTATATTTTACTCTGCTACCAAGTAAAAGGACTGCTTACTCGTTACAAAATAGCTTGTTTTTAGAGCTCCCATAGCAATGTCATACAGTCACAATGATTTCAGTAAGGTGACTTTGCTTATGGGAAATAAACTGTATTTTATCAGGCTTATTTGAATGACATTTTGGTAACCTCTGTGTTACGATAATAGAATCATTAAGATAATACAATAACCTACAAATACCTCATTTGTATGAGGTACTTGAGTCAGTACAATAACCTACAAATACCTCATTTGTATGAGGTACTTGACTGAGTACTTTAGAAGAATATTCACTGAATCACTGTTATTCTTGAAAAGACATAGATCTATTATTGTATCTTGTAAAAGGTTCTTTTTTCCCTCTTCCTCAACCTACTAAAGAGGTTATGATTTAGTTTCAGGACAGATGTGGGATTTGATACTAGGGGTAGGTAGAAGTACTCAGTCTGACAAGATTAAAGGCTATTGAACTTAGTTTCTCTCTTCTTTCTCTTCTAAATTTTGAATTGCTTTATCCTTTACTTTTCCGTGTGAAACTCATTGTGGTTAGTGCAATAAAAGCAGTGGCCCTGGTGCTCAAGCATGTAATCCCAGCCCTTTGAGAGGACGAGGCGGGAGGATTGCTTGAATCCAGGTGTTTGAGACCAGCCTGGGCAACATAGTAAGACCTCATCTCTTAAAAAAATATTAGCTGGACATGGTGGCATGCACCTGTAGTCTCAGCTAATCGGGAGGCTGAGGTGGGAGAATCACTTGAGCCCAGCAGGCAGAAGTTGCAGTAAGCCATGATTGTGCCTCTCACTTCAACCTGCGCGACCGAGTGAGAGTCTTCTCGGGAAAAAGAAAACCACTAAGTGGACCAGGACATAGAGGTCAAGAAGCATGTTCTTTTCGCCTGCTCAGAGTCTGGGAAGTATAGTATGATAAAGGACATGAGATTTGCCATTCAGATTGAGCTGTAACTCTGCTACTTGGTAGAGATATTTGTCATTGGCAAGTTACTTTCAGAGGTTTTGTTTACTTACTTAGCTGTGAAATTGTGTAAAGAATCTTATGTAGAGTTTTGTAATTATTGAAGTCATTGAATGCATGTAAAGTGCCTAGCTCAGTGTCTTTCTTATAGTTATTGAATAAAAATGTTAAGTATTATTGTTAATGAAGATACTGGTAAAATATCCCATGTCAAATAACCTGGTTAACCAGATTAGGAAGTTACTTGGGAATTATGGGACAGTCTTTAATGGATAAATGAGAGTGGGTATTTAGAAAGGCAGTAGAACATACTGCCTAGTGTCAAATACTGACATTACCACTTATTAACTGTTTGGCACTAGCAAGTTATTTCACTTTTGTTTCTGTTTTTTCACCTTAAAATGGTAATGATAATGATACAGATTGGGTATCCCTAATCCAAAAATCTGAAATCTCAAATACTCCAAAGTTTGAAACTTTGAGTGCTGACTTGATGCTCAAAGGAAATGCTCATTGAATCAGTTTTTGGATTTTGGCTTTTCAGAATAGGAATGCTGAACTGATGAGCAATGCAAATATTCTAAAATTTGAAAAAGCCCCAAATCCAACACGCTTCTGGTCCCAAGCATTTTGGATAAGTGATACACAACCTGTAGCATCTATCTAATGGCATTATAAAGGTTAACTAAGTCAATGCTTGTAAAATACTGGCACACAGAAGAATTTATAACTTTCTGGCTGTCACTGTCATTGTTTTTTATGTGTAGTGGTATCAGTGCTAGAGGATCTGGGGATTCAAAATTTTAAAAATGCCCCCCCCCCAGGGGACATTTGTCAGTGTCTGGAAGTATTTTTGGTTGCCACAGCTAGGGAGGAGGGATGCTAACTGACTTCTAATGGGTAAAGGCCAGGGATGCTGACAAGCATCCTTCAATGAACAAGACACTTCTCACAATAAAGAATTATCCAATCCAAAATGTCAGTAGTGTCAAAATTGAGAATTCCTGTAGTACAGCTGTCTGGAGCTGTAGTTGCCAGCATCTGCAGTAACCTGTGCCTGATGCCTCCCTCTCATTTACTCTGTAGTCTCTTACTGGACTCAATACTCATTTTTCTCTTAACTTTTATCCCAGTACTCCCAATCATTATATTTGCAGGTAGACTGTTCTCAGGCATTCTTCTTGAATTCTTTGTAGTGTAACATATTATCAACCCCTTTAAAGAATTAAAAGTTAAAATTAAATATTAATATAATTTATGGTTCTTGTAGAAAAACTCATATACAAAGAAGAAAAATTTCAATGTTTCATAACCTTTCCCATCTAGAAATAAACAGTATTAGAAAGTTGGTATATCCCCTGTTATTATTACCCTCCCCTCAGCTTCCCAAAGAAAGAAAAGTTTATAAAATATACATTTTATTTTTAAAAAACTAAATTCTAAAGATATTTAGTAAAAAGCAAGTTTCCTTTTTTCTCCCACCTTCATTTCCAGTCCTGTCTCTAGAGATAAGCATTAAATTGGTGCAAGTCTTTTGGCATTTTTTTATACTTTTATATACACCAGGCATTCCTATGTCAATTTTTTTTGGGTGTAAACAGTACCATGCTGTAAGTACTGTTCTGTGAATGTTTTTTCCCTATCACTGAATATACTGTGTGTATATGTATATATATACTGAATATTCCTGTCAGTATATTCTTAGCAATTATGTGGTATTCTATAATATCTTTATCATGATTTATACAGTCAGCTATTAATGAAGATGGATGTTCATAGTTACACTGCTTAGGTTCCTTAGATTTCTAGGCACATATATAAATGCCTCTGTAATGTACATTTCTGAAAGTGAAATCCTGGGTCAAAAGACATGTAGATTTAAATTTTGGTAGATTACCAAATTATTCTTCAGAAAAGCTGTACCAGTTTACAGTTTCACCAAGAACCATCCTGATGGTTGACTTATTTTCTTTACGCTTATTTTAAGCATGAGTTTTTCCTCCAGATACTTTAGTAAAATCTCCTAGATTTTTATTTTTAATACTCATTTTTGTTTGTATTTGAGTAATTTTCACATAGGAAGAGTTAAGGAGAAATATCTAAGTAGGTGGATGGATTGTGTTATTTTTTGTTAATTTTCAATTTCTTTCTGCTCAGATTTAATTTCTCTGCATTCAGAGAATATGATCTGTAGGTTCCAGCATTGATTTATTTTTCTGTGTAGCCTTACATAGAATCAGCTTATTTAGTATTCCATAGGTTTCAAAAATAAGTTTATTCTTTGGGTAGAAATTTCTGTATGTATATTTGAAAATTAAGCATATTATTTAAATCATTTTTATTTTTTAAGCACTTGATTTATCCATATCCAAAAGACCTATAGTCTTTTAATGTGGAATTTGCTAACTTCCTATTGTTTCCAAGTTTTTGCCTGAAGTATTTTTTAACATTTTGTTGTTATTTATATTCTTACCTCTGTCATATCAGACTTTCATGTGTTTCTGATTTCCTTAAGTGAATCACAGAAATAGTACGACTACTTATTGAGCACTTAATGTATACCAGGCACTGTGCTTAGATTTCACATATATTACCTAATTTATTCCTCATAGTTCATACTCTTATACTATTTGATATGTAAGAAAACAGAAAATGCAAGTATCTTGCTCACAATTACATAATTCCATTATATAATTGTGGAATTAATGGAATTATAATAATGGAATTATACAGTATGTATTCTTTTTAGATTAGCTTCTTTTGCTCATCAGTGTACATTAGTCCATGTCTTTTCATGGCTTGGTAGCTAATTTCTTTTTGGTGCTGAGTGATACTCCATTTTCTGGATGTACCATAGTGTATTTATCCATTCAACTACTGAAGGACGTTGTGGTTGCTTCCACGTCTTGGCAATTATAAATAAATAAATATATAAATAAAGCTGCTGCAAATACCTGTGTGCAAGACTTTGTGTGGATCTAAGTTTTTAACTTAGCTGGGTAAACATCAAGAAGGGCAATTGCTGGATCACTGCCTTGTGTCCTTACTGCTCTTAAAGATTGGATTCTGTTTTTAAATATCAGATTTTTTCAGCTTTTTACTTCTTAGAATGGAGTGGCAACTTCCAAGCTCCTTACGTACAGAACCAGAAAAAGCAGACTTGAGTTCTCAACTACTTTTTGGTACCCATTTTTTCTGCCTCTTTACCCTGAATGAAACTTGGCTCTTTGAGGATCATTACCCCTATTGCGTATAACTCAAGGGGGAGCTTTTGTTTCACCTCATGAGCCTCAGGGTGGGAGATGGTCTTGGTTACTTATTTCTCATCCAGGTTTGTGTTAAAACCTTCTGTTTCTTTGGAATCTTCCAATTTATAAGGAAATAGAAATCACTTGAGTTCAGAATAAATTGTTCTAAAAATTAAATATAAAGTTCTCAGTTATAGGAAAAAATAATTAAGGCCTCTTTGATTTGGCTTTTCTAATTGAATTCGATTCTAGGGGAAGAAGTGTTTTGATTTTCCTGCTTCCTTGATTCTAAGATAAGATCTACTCTGAAACATATAATCAAATTTGATTTTTGATTTTTCTATTTTAGGATTTTGTTTTGTTTTGTTTTGTTTTGTTTTGTTTGGTAACCTTCATAGGACTTGAGATTTAAAATTACCCGCAAAATTGTGCTCTAAAATTCCTTCAGGTTTACTGAGTTTTTTCTTTTGCCTACTCAGTTCTACTATTGAACCTATATAGTGACATTTTCAATTCAGTTATTGTATTTTTCAGCTCCACAATTTGTTTTTATAATTCCTCTTTATTGATATTCTCATTTTGCTTATTATTTTCCTGATTTCCATTCATTTTGGTTCATTTTTTTCTTTAGCTCTTTGGGCATAGTTAAGACAGCTACTTTCAAGTCTGTCTAATAAGTCTAATATCTGTAATTCTTCAGGAATAGTTTCTGGAAATTTTTGTTCCTTTGGGCCATATTTTCCTATACCTTGTTGCATGCCTTGTGATGTTTTTTGAAAACTGAGTATTTGAAAGAGTCACCTCTCTCAGTTGCACACTGGCTGTGTACTACTGGGGCATTTCTCTGCTGATGAGTTGAGCATTCCCTTAACCTAGTGATCACCCCAAGATGAAAGCTTAAGATCTTCTTTTCTGAGCATTTGTATTGCCTAGGCCTGTGGGTCGCTTTCTCAATTCCTCCTCTATGCATGGCTTCTTTTGAATGTCTTAATTTCCCAAAGAGTCTCACCTGAATGCTCAGATAGTCTATTATATCTACCCACTGTAATCTTATGCCCCAAATATCTATTGTGTCCTCTTGCAGCTTTCATAAGTGGTGCCCATTGCTTCTCTCACCAAATGAGGTCCCAGTTAGGCAAAATAGGGATCAGTTCTTCTGGCAGACCAGAGAGGTTAAAATGTTACAAGTTAGGTCTGCACTCTTCCCGCCCATTTGAAGGGAATGAATTGGGAATTGGTTTGCTGCCTTCTTGAGACCCAGATAAACTGTGGAAGGGGTGGGACAAGATCACAGAAAAATGTCACAAAAGTTTTGCATGTTTTTTTCCTTAATTGGGCATTTGCTTCGTCTCTATAGACCTTTGACTGTTTTTCACAGGTCCTGTAAGGTTAATTCTACGAGTTTATGGTTGTTTTTGGTGTTTCTGTGAGGAAATGTGGCTTTGAGCTTTTTAATCTGCCATTTTGCTGATGCCACTCAGTAATGCTTTTTAAATTATGAAAATAATAGAATCATATTGAAGGAAGTTTACAGCACCCCGAAGTATAACAAACTAAGAAAAATCATCCACATTGTACTATCCCCAGAATAGCCACTATTTACATTACATTTTGGTGTGTTACCTTTCAGACTTTTATTTTTCTTCCTCTCTCTTTTCCCTTTGTCCTGTGTCGTCTTGTTCCCCCACTCCTCACCACAAATAAAAAGGGGAAAAAAACTTAAAAAACCTCTAAACATAATTTATTGAGTACATTGTTAATTTTTTAATGAGCATACTTTTTAATTTCCCAAAACATTATTGTATATACTAAAATTTTCATTTATATTTCCAAAGGGAAATATTGTAGATATTTCTGATAACATCCAAATGCTTGGGTTTTATTCTAGTCTTTCTGCTTTCAAGGTATAAGAGTTAAGAAAGAATTGGGTGTGGCCAACCCATGTTACTTTCCTGTGACTTAGACATTTTTGGCATTTTTACATCTAGTAAAAAGTGGCATGCTGTCAGTCAAAGGGGTAAGCCCAGACCATGTGGAAAGGATCTTATCTCTTTTGAGAGCTGATATAAAAAGAATTCCTCCTAGACATATATTGTGACATCAGTTACTTAGGCTAAACATGCCTATTATTCTAAGTGAATTATTAACAATACATACTTTAACTCTTTGCCATGTTAATTATCGTAATATGGTTTATAATTTATTTTAACCTTAGGTTATATATACCTTGAAGCCATTTATATTTTGGTATACTTGTAATAGTTACTATACACTAGACTATGTATATTAGGCTAGACATGGAGAGTCAAAAAAGAGTACGTGATCAGAGTACAAATCATGCCCTAGCTTCCTTCATGTCTACCTCCTACCTCAAGTAGAAGCAGTATAAAAAGTAATTACCTAAGATTTTTTGGATTCTGGTTTGGGAGAAGTACCCTTATATTTAGACTGATGGGTGGCTAAATTAGAAAGTATTTTTTGTGATTTAGAATTTTATGTGGAGATGTTCATTGTAATTAATTATTCTTTGTATTAGCAGATTTTTGCTTTTTATGGCTGCATGATTTCTTGTTTTGGTCATTCATTATTGTCTATTAGTAAAGAAAAACTTTATTTCACTCAAGCAGCAATGTGTAATCCACCTTGGATTTTTTAATAATGACTTTTTTCTTTGGGAATACATTACAGTTAAAAATGTACATTATTAGATACATTACTTTTAATGAATATAAGTGGTATAATTAGAAGACTGAAAAGAATCCCTGGAAACATGAGTCTAATGTGATAGCTAAGAAACTGAGGACAAGATACTTATTCTTTGTAGCATATTTTCTAATGTCATTTCATTGTTTCACCAAGAAGTACTTGCATAAAGCAAGTTCAATTATAGCATCTGTTGAATATTTAAGGTTGGAAAAAGTGGGTGAATTTAACAGATATTTTCCCTTATTTCTTTTAGGTGAATCTGGATTGGGAAAGTCGACGTTAATCAACTCATTATTCCTCACAGATTTGTATTCTCCAGAGTATCCAGGTCCTTCTCATAGAATTAAAAAGACTGTACAGGTATGGATATTAGTATTGTTAATTGATGATAAGCTGGAATAATATTAATACAAAGCACACATCGTAACTTTTATTATGCTTCCTTAGAAGTAAGATACAAATTTGCCTTTATTCAGTGTAAGATAGTAAATATGACTTCATAAAATTAAAAAACAAAAGAAGTACAGTTAATCAGAAGAATTATCTTGAGTAGAACTTTCCAAATTTGTCCGGAGGACTCTCCTAGAGATGACATTGTCACATAGTAACCAATTCCGAGTTGTGCTATCTAGTATAGTAGTCATTTGCCACATGTTTAAATCAATTAAAATTAGGTAAACTAAAAATGCAGTTTTTCATTTGCTCCAGATACATTTCAGGTGCTTAACAGCTCATGTGGCAAGTGGCTGCCATTTTTTGCAGCACATATGAAGATTTTCATCATTGCAGAAAATTGCATTGGATAGTGCAGAGAAAACATGATTTATAGAAAAGCTTTTGTTATTTAAATAGTGTTCTGTATTAGTCAGTGGCATAATACCATATCGTAGTTGAATGGCAATAGCAATTCTGTAAGACTCCCAAGGTATATGTGATCTAATTTACTGCTTCTCAGTCTTTGCTGTGCATTCCAATCCTGGATATCCTGTTAAATTTAGTTCTTCTAGTAGGTCTGAGATGGGCTGCAATTTCTACAGTTCTAGCAAGATCACAGGTGATGCTGATGCTGCTGGATGGTAGATCACACTTTATAGAGCAAGGGGCTGGATTCTAGATATGCCCTTTTTATTAAATATTACAGCAACCTGTAGCCCTGTGTGGCTATTAATCTTTGAAATGTGGGTGGTCTGAATTGTGATGTTCTGCGAATATAAAATATACCACAGATGTCTGAGACTGAGCATGGAAAAAAAATCTCAATTTTTTACATTGATTGTATACTGCAGTGATAGTATTTTGGATGTATAAATAAAATAATCAATTTTATTTAACCTTTTTCCTATTTTAAAAGTGGCTACTAAGAAAATTATAAATTATATGATTGACATGGTATTTTTTTTTTTATTTAACCTTTTTCCTATTTTAAAAGTGGCTACTAAGAAAATGATAAATTATGTGATTGACATAGTATTTGTGTTTGGCAGTACTGCTCTAAACTGTTGATTAAAAATATTGTTGTTGAGCTCTGCTTGTGTGATATATAGGCCATGAGCAGAGAGGAGGCAAGTGAACATTTCTGGCTGGAGTCGGCTTCATTGAGGCAGTGATGCTCTTAACTGAATTCGAAGAAGTGGTAGTGATTATCCCAGTACACAGGATGGAAGGACAGTCTATATATTCTGGGCAGTAACTCATATATATCAAACTACAAGATGCAGTTTAGTAACTAGATCCCAAAGGAATAATTTTGTGAAGTGTATTTCTTATTTCTCTTTTCGATTTTTCTATTTTAGGATTTTGTTGTGTTTTGTTTTGTTTTGTTTTGTTTGGTAACCTTCATAGGACTTGAGATTTAAAATTACCTGCAAAATTATGCTCTAAAAACTTGATCCTACATGCTTATTTGTCATAAATATTGGGAATTTTAATCCTAAGCAAGAAAACAAACTTTGAACTTTCTTAATTTGGGTGTCTATTATGAATACCTTAATTTAGGTATTTATGAATTTAGATATGCCAGGTAAAACTAACCACCACCCAAATTAATATACAGTTCATTTCCAGAACCCTAGTTTCTTCCGTGTGCTCACTCTCATTCAGTATTACACCCCACAAAGATAAACACCTTAACTGACTGCTTTCTCCGTAGATAAATTTGCCTGTTCTTGAACGTTATATACATACACTTTTTTGTATCTGTTTTCTTTAAGTGAAGATTACGTCTGTATTATTTACTCATGTTGGGTGTAGTTCTTTTTCATCATAGTATGATACTCCATTGTGTGAATTTATCAGTATATCTTTTATTATTTATTTTAGATAAGCCTTTGGATTTTCAGTTTTTTACTAATAGGAACATTCTTGTGTATGTCTTGGTAGACTTAGGCGTTCATTGCTGTTGTGTGTGCATAAAGATATAAAGGTATTTGAGTTTATTTTCTTTGATTTCTAGTGAGGTTGAACGTGTCTTTTGTACTCATTAACTATTCACATTTCATTAAAGTGTTTTGATAATCTTAATATTTTCTGTCATTTTCTTACTGATTTATAGGAGTTTTAAAAATCTAATCATCCCCTACATTTTAGATATTGCAGACATTTTCTCGCCAGGCAAGCATCTGTTAAAGATGTGACATGCCCTCAATTTATTAGAATTCTTACATTGGCCTAGCTTCAGAATAAATTGTCTAAACTTATTTTACCTTCCTTTAAAATAACACTTCAAAAATATCCTCTTCTGTTATGAATATCTTCCCAGAAACTCTCTTTATCTTGAAAACAAAGGGGTAATGGAGGTGAGAATATCTCTAGGAGGATTTTTAAACAGAGGCATGTTTACCACTGTTAAATATCTTTTCTTTACCAAAAAGAAGACCTGTAACATTTGAGAACAAGATTGGTCCTTACCAGAATCCTGTAGAAGTCCTCTTTCCTGACTGAACCATGGAGGTGTATTCTTTTGTGTACTGGGAACCAGTTGAAGATCATCTAAACTCTTGCCCACTTACTCAGGAAAGAACATGCAGTATTACAGACAGGGTCAGAGTCATTCAGGAAGTCTGAATGTAGTTAGAAAATTAGAATGTAATCTTTTTAATAGTTGGCTGGCTCCTTACCAAGCCCAGTAGTCTAGCAGATGATCTGCCATTGGAAGCTCATAAACACTCACAGTAGAGGGGAGTGATCACCAGTATCGTATCTCAGTCCAGACATATTAGACTGGTAAACTTACAATCCTGATTTTCAAAATACAAATGTTTATAAAAATGGGGAGAAAAGCCCTCTCCTGTTATGTAGCTGAATAAGGAGCAAGATTTTAATAAAGACCACGATCTCATATTCTCATCCCTGGGCGTTATCCGTTTATAGGAGACTTGTATCTTAAAGGAGATATTTATTCACATTCACAGTCTTGGAAGGAATGGGAAGCTGTGTACACTGAACAGAGAGCTGATTTTTAGCCTCCTATGTGTAAAATAGTGGTTCTGATTCAAGTGAAGTTTTCAGTATTAATAGAAGCTCATTAAGATTAATTCTTAACCTCTTATCTTGGATGTCAGAACACTGAGTTATATCTGTGCATTTCCAGATGCAAGCTGACACCAGTCCTGAAATTCTTTATACCAGTGCTTCTCAAATTTGAGCACACATCACGGTCACGTGGAAGGCTTGTTCAAACACAGATTGCTGAGTCCCTTTCTTCATGGTTTGCTATATAGCAGGTTTGAGGCAGGGCACAAATAATTTGTATTTGTTTAGTTCTCAGAATGTGTTACTGCCAGTCTAGGTACTAAATTTTGAGAACCACTGCTCTACTGCAAACTGGTTTTATCCTGTGTCTGTCAGGGTGAAAGGAGGAGAGGGAAGTGTTTTGCCTTAGTTCTTTCAGAATGTTTCAGATGGAATGGAATGGTACCATGTTACCTCCATTTTTTACTTACATATATATTTTTCCAAAAGATTAATGAAAATGAAGTAAAATAAAAAATTGAACGTGTGATAAGTTCTACTTCATATTTCAGCCTCAAATACAGATACCCAGATTAACACATTTTTTTGGAAAAATATTGCTTACAATGTTGTATGTATACTAACAATTAAGCTTGATTTTATAATTTTGTTGCATTTGAAATTTTTTATATTTATTTATTTTTGAGGTGGAGTCCTGCTCTTTCGTCCAGCTGGAGTGCAGTGGCGCAATCTTGGTTCACTACAGCCTCCACCTCTGAAGTTCAAGTGTTTCTCCTGTCTCAGCCTCCTGAGTACCTGGGATTACAGGCGTGTGCCACCATGTCTGACTGATTTTTGTATTTTTAGTAGAGATGGGATTTTACCATGTTGACCAGGCTGGTCTTGAACTCGTGACCTCAAGTGATCTGCCTGCCTCGGCTTCCCAAAGTGCTGGGATTACAGGCGTGAGCGACTACGCCTGGCCTGCATTTGAAAATTTTTAAATCATACTTTATGTCAGTGAAAGGGTATCATCTGTCCTTTCTTGGGAAGAAATTATGCTTTTTTCTGAGATGAAAGTCCATTTTAATTTTTTCTTAATGTGTTCTATTAAGATAATTCTTTTGTGCAATGACACTGTTTAGATTTTTTGAAGTTCTTAGTTGGAAACTTTATGCTGTTCCCCTTTGAAACTTTTTATTGGTCCATGAAGTGTTGTTGTTGTTTTTTTTCTTTTGAGATGGAGTCTTACTCTGTCACCCAGGCTGGAGTGCAGTGATGTGATCTCAGCTTACTGCAACCTCCACTTCTGGGCTCAAGCAGTTTTCCTGCCTTAGCCTCCCGGGTATCTGGATTTACAGGTGTGCACTACACCCAGCTGATTTTTGTATTTTTAGTAGAGATGGGGTTTCACCATGTTGGCCAGGCTGGTCTCGAACTCCGGACCTCAACTGATCCTTCCACCTCAGCCTCTCAAAGCACTGGGATTATAGGTGTGAGCCACTGCGCCCAGCTGGCCCCTGAGGTTTTGTAAATCACTATTGTAGATGAAGTGGTTGCAAAAGTTTTGGAAGTGAGAAAAGGTGAAAGCAGTACGTAGATCTCTAGGATAACATACTTGATAGACTCCTTGAAAAATTTTCACAGAGCCCAATCAGGAAACTGTCCTATTGACATTTGGTCCAGTTTTGATAGATTTTGAGCCATTCACATAACATATTTGAATGCTTGTCTTATACTAAGTTTGGGGGCTACAATGATGATAAGACAAAAAGTTCTCAAAGATCTCACAATTGTGGGAAAAATATGGACAAACAATTATGACTTAATGAGAAAGATTGCTTTTGTAAGGTGCTGTAGAGGTGACCTTGGCAAGGTAAATTTAAATGAAATGGTAGCAAGATGGCAGTGGGTTGAGAAGTGAGTAGTAGGTGAGTCAGTGAAGATGGGTGATGGCTATTAAGGAAGGGATGAAAAGGAGTACCTAGGAGTGTGAGTATAGAGGACTCAGAGTGGTTTGATGATTTCCAAAAGAGACCTGAGAATGGTTGTAGCCTGTGGCAAGTCATTCTCTAAGAAATGAGAGATTGAAGATAGAGGGGAAATAGCGTAAACAATTGTCAAGATGAATCTGAAATAGAAATTAATCAGTTCCCTATAATAGATAGAGAAATCGCTTTAGGAAAAAGATATATTTCACATACACTGTACCATGAAAGGTACACTGCTGATTCAGACAGACTGGGAATGGTCTCATTTTTAAGTGGAGATGTGAATTACTGCACTGAGCATTGTGACAGACGTGGGCTTGGGAAGAGCTTTACTGGGAAATGGAAGAGGCATAAAACTAAGGAGCACATAAGAGGAATATTAGCAGGGAAATTCTTGTTGAGGTTGAAGGTCCTGAATTTTGGTTAATCCAGAATGGGATTTGAGTTGGAAAGGGAAAGAAAGAAAGGTTTTGGGAAGGAGGTTGCTAATAGAAAATGAGAGGGGCAAGGGATTTGAGGTCTCATTGTAAGGAGACAGGGATATAAGAGATGGAGAGGTTCAGAATAGAAGGCCAAATTAGAATTTTGGGATCAACTTTCTTCTCAATAAAGTAGTTCTGGGTCTTGATGAGATGGAAGTATTCTTTAGGGATAACTGTTCTACTATTGGTTGCTTCCTCTTTCACTTTCTTGTGGAACACGATTAAGATGATATTTTGTCTTTTGGAACACGATTAAGATGATATTTGTCTTTTGAGTCAATAAATAAGCAAAATAGCTTTTGTGTTTGAGCTAAGTGGTGTATATCAGGCCATTCAAATCTCTTCAGAGTTTTGGCTGTAATGCTACCTCTTGAGCAAGTGTAGGTAGAGGTAAGCTCTTGACAGAAAATTTTAACTCTCTCTTCAAAATGTTCTTAATTAAGTAACATTTTTTATTTACCTTAATAAGTAGCATGTAAACATTAAGTTAGAAAAGATTAGTTTATATGAAGCTGTATAATCAACATTGTTTGACTTTTTTTTCTCAGATTGTAAAACTGAAAACTCAGTATACTGAAACTCTTGTATACTGTATACAGTCAGTATTAGAAAATGGGTACCTTAGATTTCTGGAATCTCGAA
Source organism: Colobus angolensis palliatus (assembly GCF_000951035.1). Classification (NCBI taxonomy): domain Eukaryota; kingdom Metazoa; phylum Chordata; class Mammalia; order Primates; family Cercopithecidae; genus Colobus; species Colobus angolensis. The sequence continues at coordinate 3,654,983 of NW_012116289.1, read as the reverse complement.
TGCCAAAAGAGGTCTCAGTAGATTAATTATACATAGATGATACATAGGCGATAGCTTTAGTTTTATTATTTTTCAGGGAAAAACAGTTGAAAATGCCCTTGATTTGTTCTTTTGGTACTAAATTATGCAGCTAATCTTAGAGAACCCTGAGTGATGCCATAAAATATGTTGATGTGACCTGCTTAAGGAAAGTGCATGGGAAAGTGACTATTTGGAATAGATTTGTTAAGAAAAGTTTGAAATTCTTGGACTTGAACTAATTTGTTTTCCATGGATCCCATGAGAATACTTCTAATACCAGATGATAGGATACAGTTGGATCCTGTGAATGGCACTAGTTTACAGTGATGTTTTCTGGATCTTTTCCATATGTCACTGACTTCTTTGTATTTGACCATGTATGGATACACAGAATTTCGTAGGCCAGAGAAGAAAAGAAGCTTTATAAACATTCCTTAAAGTGTATAAAATACAAATCTTCATTTGTCTTAGCAAGTCAGTAAGTTGTTGAACGGATTTTTTTTTAACAGGGAAATATCTTAAAATTTAAGCTGTTAAGTTAAAATGTGTAATTGGTATACAGCATATTACTGAAGGTAGAATGAGCTTCGTTTGGTAATAAAAGAACCAGAAATAGTTTGAAGTAAAATTGGGAGATGATTCATGTAGATTAACTATATTGTTGTATCACTTTCTAGTACATAGTACTATATTATTTAAAGGAGTAAGTAGGTAAAGGAGTGGTATGATTACTTTGGATATTTCTGCTTCAGCCACAGTTATCATGAATAAATGATCTGTCTTCATAAAGGAGATGGAGGTGAATTCAAGATATTGAGATGTTAGGTTTGACTGGGTTGTCCTTTGACTAGAAGATCACCAGATAAAATGTAAACTTCTTAAACCAGATGAGATGATACCATTAAAAATGTTTTTTGGCCCAGCACTTTGGGAGGCTGAAATGGGAAGATCGCTTGAACCCAGGAGTGAGGCCACAGTAAGCTATGATCTGCCATGCACTCCAGCCTGAGCAACAGAGTGAGACCCTGACTAAAAAAAAAAAAAATGTTTTCCTTTGGTTCCCATGATCTCACACAGATGAATCTGATTGTTTTCTCTGAGTTAGTTTGCCTCCCTCATGTTATTAGGGTAACCTGATAATAGACATGTTATCTTAGTTGTGTGGTATGTAACAGTGATCTCCTAAATGATGTGCATCAGTCATTGATGCTGAGGATGATCAGAAAATACTACAACTCTTATTGATGTTTACTTTTTTAATCTACAGATAAATGATAATACATATTAGTAATATTCAGATTGCCAATAGTGTATATTTGGTGGGTAAATATCTTTTGGATCTGCAAAATTTTCACTGATAGTTTATATCAGGATCAAAGCAGTTTAAAGAACATTAATCTAAAAGATCAGACTTTGGCATCTCATTTCTCTAAAAGATAAGTCATGCATGTCCACATTTCAGGCAATTTTTTTCAGTTTTAATACGTTTTATCCCTGATAATAAAATTCTTTTAATAGAAAACTCTTGATTGCTGTAGACCTCTGCTGTGTATTCGTTAGTCACTAGCCACATGTGGCTATTTAAGTTAATTCAAAGTAAATAAAATTAAATATCAGCTCCTCATTTGCACTAATCAGATTTCAAGGACTAAGTAGCCACATGGACAAGTGGAAGGTGTTGTTCAGTTGCTGCTCACAATAGTTGATACCCCAGAATTTGGAGATGCAGTGTGGATGCACAATTCCATCATCTCAGAAAGTGTTACTGGATTGTGTGGCTGCAGACTTTTCTTGCTCAGCAATCTTAGTCTCCACATGTTAGTCTCTTCATGCATCACATAGCATCTATAATACATGCCAAAATGAAATAGGCTATCTCTAAAAGTGTCCCAAACTTTTTGTCTTTTAAATTAGCTTATCAGCATACTTGGAGCCTCTAGCCTTAATAAGGACTTGATATAAATGTGTATCAGGAGAAAGCCTATCTTTTTCTGGAGGAATTATTCCCTTTTCATTTGAATCCGTGTTTGCTTTATCTTGGGCTCCTGAAAACTGATACTTTGCATTTAACAGCAGCATATGCCCAGGATGAATAATACATCTTCTGATACAGAGCTTGGGGTTACAGAATATCTTAAATTGTTCCAGGAACTGTTGTTATCATTTAAGTCCAATAGTAAGGTTTCACCCTACCAGAATACACTATTTTTTTTTTTAAACTGTCTGGACTTTTGCTGATTACATTGTCCAGAATGTGGAGTATCACATTTGAGAAGAGGATTGGATCCTAGCCATAACATAGATACAAGGGTAACTACATTCATGCTGAGAAAGATTAAGGAATGATAGTAAGTTCATTTGAGTGAGTGGTTGGGGCCAAACATGATAGAGAATAGTCCAGGAACACTTTTACTGTAAATGATAGATTAGGTGTTCTTCCCTGATTAATTACGTTTGAACTCTGTGAATTACTAAATCACTCAGACTGCTTATTTGTGTTATTAGATGCATATTTAAGTTTATATAAGCATTACATGTCTTTAGTGGTGATCACTATTTTATCAGTTCTTCTGTCTTTCTTTATACCAAGTATGAGTTATAAACCCAGTATGAATTTGCCAAGAGATTGGCACACTATTTGTATATATGCTTTTCTTTCAAATAATGTGGATTTCCAATGCCCACCATCATTGATTCTAAATAAAATGTGGGAGTAGGTAGATTCAGTCTTTCTAACAGTTTCCCAGTTGGTTTTGATAAACTCGAACGTCCCTACCATCACCCCTTGTAGGAAATCACTGGTGTAATGTATGATATTAACATCTGCACCAATTACTCTTATAGGTGGAACAATCTAAAGTTTTAATCAAAGAAGGTGGTGTTCAGTTGCTGCTCACAATAGTTGATACCCCAGGATTTGGAGATGCAGTGGATAATAGTAATTGGTAAGAAGGGTTTGTCCTCACAACTTTGCAGTGCATTTGGGGTACTAGGGTGGTTAAACTTTTTCTTCTTAACATTTTAAAACTTCTCATCTTAGCAAAGGTCACCAAACTTCAAGTGACATGACTTGGGTTTGTGTACCAACTTTGCCACTTACCTGACAAAGTTGTTTAACTTCTTTGAACCCATTTACTTTTCTATAAAATGGAGATATCTATCTCAATTCTAATTTAAACCTAATATTTAGACCTTCAGTTTTTCTGTAAGTCCTAAGTGAAGAAAACAACTATGAAATTTTAGTCTGAAGTACTTATCTTAGTATTTTATAAATAATACTTTTATTTTTGTTTGAATTCACATTGTTTTTGAGGTAATTTTCTGTCAACTCTTAAAACTGGTAAGTTCATCATGAAATTTTTTTTATTATTTAAAGTAATCTCATTTGAAATTTAAAACTGAATGTAATTGTTTTCATATTATGAAGTGTGTTATTAATACACTTATTAGTGCAAAAATATGCTAATAATTTAGCTGTGTTTTGACAATAAATAGTTTATTTTCTTTCATTTGGAAAGTTTTAAAATAATAAAGATTTATTCAACATAATTTATATTTTTGAATCTTTATATGGAATAACTTGTCATACCTTCTACTGGTAAATTCATTTTGCCCATTTGAAAATACTGATTATTGTCCTTTAACAATCATCAGTTAATTCATATGTAGAATTGCAACTTGTTTGTTTATTTGCATTCTATAGCTGGCAGCCTGTTATCGACTACATTGATAGTAAATTTGAGGACTACTTAAATGCAGAATCACGAGTGAACAGACGTCAGATGCCTGATAACAGGGTGCAATGTTGTTTATACTTCATTGCTCCTTCAGGACATGGGTCAGTACCTTGATACTTCTAATTCCTTTTTTTGTTGTTGCTTACTGTTACCTTTATGTGCATATTTTAGTAATCTTTAAGTTTGTGAAGTACATACAATTATACCCATTATGAAGTGCTAAATTTCATGTAGAAATGTCTTAGTTGAAAGCCTTTTTAAATCCTATATAAGCTAACAGTAATTTTACTGCTTAGTTCTTCATTCATAAGCATTTTCCCTTCTTCATGGAAATAAAGTGTTGCCATCATGGTTTGAGGTCTCAATGTGGCAAATTTAGCTTTCATGTTAACCACTCTGCTACTCATTGAACTACCAATAAAGAGAAGCAGCTATACCAGTTAGACATATTCAGAATAAATCCAAAGATGCTATTTATTATAAGTCTCATAAGAGATGGTTATCAAAAACACTTGCATGCCAGTGTTTTCTTGTGCCATTTCTTGCTACAATAAATCTATTTGACTTCTGTTTCACTTTAACTGTCATAGACATGTTGTTTAGGTATCATATTGTTATTACTAAGCTTTTGTTTATTAGGATTTAAGACCTAAGAATCTAGACTTTAACCTGATCTGCTTGTTCTGTTTGTTATAGTTAGCCTGTACTCCCTTTTTTTGTTCTTTGTACTTGCCCTGTCGTTTTGAGTACATATATGTGTCGTTGACAACTGCAGATTTTTCCAGTTATTCTTCCTCAGTCTTTTCCTTTGGATAAGTAACTCAGCATATATAATTCAGCCACCTGATGATTGTAACTCCACCATCTCTCCACCAAAAGAACTGTAGTAGCATCAGGCTAAATAGCGTTAAGTTACCTAACACTCACATTACAGTAGTGTAAACCAATTCTTTCAAGTATACCTTTCTCTTCTATTTTTGGCTTCTTGTTCTCTTTCATTTTTTTAAAGATAGGTCAGTGCCCATTATCACTCTCGATGGATAAGGGAGCCTTAATTACATACTTATATTTTTGCACTGTCAGATTGCAGTGGGGTAAAAATGTTTCTTCTTTTATGTCTAATATTCTTTTACAGTGTTGTCAGTTTACATATTTAAATCACTAAACTGACTCTTTGACTTAAAAGGCTCAAAAAAAAGTAATCTCAAAAATACAATACACTGTATAACCTTTTATGAGTATTTGTGTAGCTACTTGAATTTATATTTTTGAATAATTCTCGTTTAACATGTCAGGGCCTTTTCCTGTAAGCCAGCAGAGTGAAATCTTAACCTACAGTTAACTCAGTAAAATTTGTCAGCTTATAACCAATTTTATTATTTTAGATCTTCTGGACTCTGTCCAAGTTGAGTAATTCTCATGAAATCACATTCCTCCCATCCCCTTGGGGAAAATTTTATTTCTTAAAATTGCATGGGAAATGAGAGATTTTTAAAAAGAATACATTTTTATATTCAAATGATATGTAGTGGTTTTGTGCCATTTCTTGTCACAAGGAGTAAGATGTTTAAAATTGCTATTTCTTATATATAAAAATATACCTTTGAACAATTTCTCAGTTTATTTTTAGAAATGGAGCAAAGTTTTTCCCATTGGTACATGATATTGTAGATTAAGTGAAGGAATATGACACGGAATTTTATGTATAGAGTTCCAGATATCCTGCTCACTACAGACTGAAATTCCATGCACTCTAATAGATGGATCAGAGCCTTTCCATCTTGTCTGGGTAGTCCCTAGGTTCCCTTTTTAGAGGGATTTGTTTTTAGAGTAATTATAAATTGGTCCAACAGTGTACTTTCAGTGCCTCCTACCTCCCTCTACCAAGTATGAACTGCATGCATGGCTAATTTATGATTTCAGCTATTATTGCCTCGTGTGCATTGTTCAGTATTTTGTAATTGTTATTAAAATAAAAAACTGACTTGGAACATGAATTTTAAAATGGTGTTTTATCCTTCTAGCTTTGATTACCACTTTTAGAAAAATTGATGTCATCCAGTGAGTTTTATACAGAAGGATTTTTTTCTCTTATACATACATACATACAGACATACAAAAAATTTATCATTTGCCCTGTAATTGTTTATTATGCTATAGACTTTGAGGTTAAATAGTCTTTTCTCTTTAGTATGAGCTTATCTTCTAGAAATGATAAAAGATTTTCTACTGCTTAAAAACAAGATTAGAAAACTAAATTTGTTGGTGAAAAGACCAGCCAATATAAAACTAAATGGACAGAGGAAAAAATTCAACCAGAATGTAATATACATGTGAACTAAATGTTTTCTGTTGCTGACATTTTGTAGGCTTCTGAAATTTAATGGGACTTTTACAAGGTTTACTTTTTTCCCTAAAGTTTAATTTTTAAACTGACTTAAATGTTCTTTAACCCTTTGGTTATATTTAAGAAGTTGACTTCCCTAATTTCCTTGTCATGTTTATTTTTAAATATCTTTCTCTCTGAAAGTTGGGATATTATAATAAATATTCAGCAAGCATTGTTTTGTGTTTAAGTATAAAATCTTTTTTTGTGGATTTTAATACTTTCTATTGAACGCCCTTAAGATTTATTAAAATTTTAGATTAACTGAACTCTGCTTTTTTGTCACTGGATTAATAAGCAGGCTTGTATCTGACGTAATAGCTTAATAAGGTAGTGGCAATTTAAATTTGCCATGAATATAAATTGAAAAACCATAACAATTTAGAAATCTGAGATTGAATATTTCATGGCATTTATATTTAGTGTTTTATGTAATGATTAATGAAAATAAGCAAAACTTAAATTTTTTTTAAAAATGGATAAGTTCAGGCCAGATGCAGTGGCTTACACCTGTAATCCCAGCACTTTGGGGACCAAGGCAGTAGGATTGCTTGAGGCCACAGACTAGGCAACGTAGTGAGATCCCATCTCTACAAAAAATTAAAAAATTAGTTGGGGCTGGGCACAGTGACTCACGCCTGTAATCCTAGCACTTTGAGAGCTGAGGCAGGTGGATCACCTGAGGTCAGGAGTTCAAGACTAGCCTGGCCAACATGGTGAAACCTCGTCTCTACTAAAAATACAAAAATTAGCCGGGCTTGGTGGTGGATACCTGTAATCCCAGCTACTTAGGAGGCTGAGGCAGGAGAATTGCTTGAACCCGGGACATGAAGGTTGCAGTGAGCCAAGATTGTGCCACTGTACTCCAGACTGGGCAATAAGAATGAAACTAAAAAACAAACAAAAAAAAAATTAGTTGGGCATGGGGGTGGACTCCTGTAGTCCTAGCTACTCAGGAGTCAAAGTGGAAGTGAGGCTCTGGTGAGCTATGACTGCACCACTGCACTCCAGCCTGAGTGACAGAGCAAGACCCTGTCAAAAACATAAATAAAAATGGATAGGTTCTTTTAGTTAACACTAGTGAGGCAAGAACACAGTTTACAGATAATATAAACAGTGTTTTTCCATCTACACACTTTTTTCATTGTGTTCCCTATTCTCTGAATGCCAGTGTCAATTTTCAGGGGATTTAAGACAAGGAGAATTAGAATAGGAGGCAGCTATCTTAATTCTCCATGTTTGCTTTCTCCCCCTCACTGTCTCTGTTTTTCTGCCTCTCAGCCTTACTACCACAGTAAAGTATATACAGTAATCTTTGTTAGTAAAAGGACTGGACTATCTTATTAGTCTTAGGGCCCTAATCCCCCCAATTTTAATATGTGTTTCTCTGTCTTCATTTTAAAATGTCAGTCAATTCAATTATTAGTCAGTATTAGTTTATAAAATTATTAACAGAATGAGACCTTTATTTCATTTTTCTCATGTTTTTATAAAAGTTAAGGAATACCACTTTAGAATGGTAGTCCTTTGCAAAATATTTCTAGTGTCTTCATTTATTCTTGTGAAACATTGAATTTTAGTCCACAGTATATTCTAGATTTGAGGACTTTGGTTTGCATTTAGAATTACTAAAGGACATAAGGAAAATCACAGCAGCTTACTTTTTTTGTCAACAAATATTTGGGCACCTTCTCAAGTGTTAGATACCCTGCTGGGTGCTGAGGATACAGATGAATTGAGATAAGGCCCTCACTGTAGAGGGTATTTCAGTGAGAAGACAGGAGAAGCAAATACCGATGCTCCTCGACTTGGGACAGGGTAACATAAACCCATCATAAGTTCAAGATACGTTTAATACATCTTGCCTACTAAACATTATAGTGTAGCCTACATTTGGGCAAAATCATCTAACATAAAACCCATTTTGTAATAATGTATTGAATATCTCATGTAATTTATTGAATACTGTACTGTACTGACAGTGAAAAAAACAATGGTTGTATGGTTTCTATTCTATGTGTATCGCTTGCACACTATCAGAAAGTTGAAAAATTGTTAAGTGGAACCATAGTGAGGAACCGTCTGTATGCAGGCAGGCAGTTACTGTACAGCATATTAAGTGTTGTGACCACATAGAAATATGCCTAGTCTTAGGTTAGAGAAGGATTCCCAGTGGAAATTGGATAAGCCAGTGTCCTAAAGGATGAATAGGAATTAGCCAGGCCAAGGAGAAGAAGGATGAGAATGGAGGGTGTTCCAGCCAAGGTAGTAGCCTGCGGCCAGATGTCAAAGTATGGTGCTTTCAAGGAATTGTAAGAAATTCAAAAATACTGGCACATTGGAAGTAGGAGGCAAAAGAAAGGCCAGGCATGCTAAGAGTTGAGGTTAGCTTGAGAGTCTATGTCTTCACAAGCTTTGTAGGCCATTCTAGTTAAGACATCTGGCCTTTAATAAGATTTTTGGTCAGGTCATAACTCAATAAGATATGGATTTAGAAAGACCACTCTGACTTCAATATGGATGGTTTGTAGTATAGTTACTCATTCCAAAGGTCTTGGTGGCCTAAAGTAATGGAAATGGAGATATACGTACATACATACATACATACACACACACACACGCACACACATACACATGTCTATACACATACTATATATATGGGAATAGGATTAGAGGAGGGGAGGAATCCTAGGTTTCACACTTGAGTAATTGGGAAGATTGTAGTGCCATTCACTGAGATAGGAAGCATAGAAGAGGGAAAATGGGGGTTCAGATGAGCTTTTGATTTTTAAGGAGCCCATGGAACACCCGCGTATCATATCCACTGGGTAAACACAAATCTGGAACTTAACGGTGAGATATGAGCTGTGTATGAAGATTTGGAAGTCAGTTGACCAATTGAAGATAATTGAAATCCATTGTAGTCATAATAATTGTACTGAATATAGAGCAAGAAGAGAAAGCCTGGTATGAAATTCTAAAGAATATACCTCTTAAGGGACTAGCTTACTAAGAGGATCCTGAAAAGTATCATAAGGAAGAAGAGCTTGTGAGAGAATAAGTAATCGTAAGCACCATGATAGAAGTATTTAGTCACCTTCTTGAAAGTACGGAGGCAAACTGGAGGCAGCAGCCAGATTGTGATGAATAAAAGGGATGTTGAAGATTATCTTGTGAGCATCTTGTCAGAGAACGATAGTTGGTAGCAAGAAATGAATGTGGAGTTGAAAGAGGGCTACCATTTTTCATTTTTAAAAAAATCCTCCAGCCTGGGCAACCTGGTGAGACCTTGTGTCTACAAAAAATACAAAAATTAGTCGGGCATGGTGGTGTGCACCTGTAGTCCCAGCTACTCAGGAGGCTGAGGTGGGAGGATCTCCTGAGCCTGGGAGGTGGGTTGCAGTGAGCTGAGATTACACCACTGCACTCCACCCAGAGCAACAGCGTGAGACCCCGTCTTAAAAAATTAAATAAAAAAATAAAATTTTAAAACCTTGTAAATTTTGAGTAATAAATATAGAGATAATTCTAGGAAATTCTATTAGGAGCCTTTCTGGTTTTTCCAATTCCTCTTTAGGGCCAAAACCCTGTGACCAGGATTCAAGGGCAGGAGTCAAAGCCTTAGCCACTCCAATGCTTCTTGAAGTCCTGTTCTACCTAACTTTTGCTGGCCTAATACATCTTCAGAGTGTTTCTGATAAGTAAGTAAAGTAGTTACGTTGTATTTAACTAGCACTGGGGATGTGAAGAATCTTGTTCTCCCAAACTGATGAATTCAGTCATATTAAATACTGTGTATTTCAGACTTAAACCATTGGATATTGAGTTTATGAAGCGTTTGCATGAAAAAGTGAATATCATCCCACTTATTGCCAAAGCAGACACACTCACACCAGAGGAATGCCAACAGTTTAAAAAACAGGTGAGCAGGATGTGGTAACCCAGGTTTCTTACACCATTCCCAGGTTTCTTAACACCATTCTCATAATTTGCAGTTTTTACGATTTTTAGTATAATGTATTGCAATCCATTCCTCTTACTGCTTTACTGTATTGTCATTTATACTGTATTAAAAATAACTCTTGAATCTTCTGCCTTTGTCAGTTTTTAAATATGACTGTTTTAAGTGTTCTTTAATAATACCCCCACACAGACAGTTTCTCCCCATACTCTTTAGAATTATTCTCTCCTCTCCCCTCCCGTCCCCTCTGCTCCCCTCCGCTCCCCTCGGCTCCCCTTCCCTCCCCTCTCCTCCCTTCCCCTTTCCTCCCTTCCCCTCTCGTCGAATTATTTTCTTAGAATGAATTCCCAGGAAGAGGATTATTCTTTCAAAGGCTATGATTGTTTTTATGGGTCTTTATCTCCCCACTCCCCATTTTGTCATGGTGCTTTCCCAATAAAACAAATTTGTTTAATAAAGTCTACATCTGGTTCACTGTGACTTTGCCAGCATTGTTATTTTTATTTTGAAAACTTTTTTGGAATGAAGTGGTACCTAATCATTTCTTTGTCTTTTCCTTTTACTTTCCAGAAAGGCTGAACATTTTAAAAACAAAGCTGGTTTTTCCCCCTTTTTGTAAACATCTGTTCAAATCCTTTGTCTTTTGACCAGTAGTACTTGGTATTACCCGTATTTATTGATACGGGTTCTTTTTATTCTGAGTATTTAGTTCTCTCTCATTTTCACAATATTTTTTCTATTTTCTCTTTTGCTGCTTATATCCCAATTTTGTTTTCAGTGCACTTTATGGGATATTTATAGTTTAAGTTATTGTTCAAACCTATGACCCTAAGATTAAGAGTCTCATGCTGTATAAGCTAGCTGGAAGACCACTAAACTGTTTTTCTAGACTCATGTCTAGTTGTCTCAATAATATTGAGTTACACAGTCACACATTTCTAATTTAATTGTGTCTGGTTCATTATATAATTACATTTTATGAAATATAGGGTCAATTCTGGAACCTTTCTCTATTGCAGTAGTCTTTATTTTTGGCCAGTAGTATATTGTTTAAACCACAGCAACTTTGTATAATGTTTAAAAATAGATTGTAATTATCTCTATTGTCCCTATAGTCCTATTGTAACAAAATATTTTATTTTTCACCTTTTTCAATATGAATTTCAGAATAGCTTGAAACCTGTTATAAAAAGCCTGTTAAAATTTGCTTTGAAGTTCTGCTAAATTCATACTAATTTTCAGAAAGTTTTAGTACATTGTTTTTACTATATCTAATATTTTTCTGTTTTACACTTACCCATTCCTATTTTTATTTTGTAATGTGCTATTTCTAAGTTTCAAATACTATTATATAATGCATTTCTCTTCATTTATTATGTATTTCGATTTGGATTTTTACTGATAAAAAAGATGAATATGAAGTGACCTCTTCTTTCAAATTGGTCACATTCTGGTGGTTGTACGTACTCAGGTCATTTTAATATACAACCTCTGACTAAAACCACTTGCTTCACTGCTTTTAGTGCTAGCTACTATTATTCGTTTTTCTCTTCATCATGTATTTGCAATTCCTCGTTTATTCTTTTTTTTTAAATTTAGGTACATACCCTAATTGTAAAAGATGTGTGGTCTTATTTTCTTTCAGTGACAATGTCTAGTGTAGTAACCATGTAACACAGTTTGTTCAGGGTCCTTTTATAGCTGCTGGGAACCTTTGCCATGAAAATTGCACCAAAATATAAGTATAGGTAGGGAAGATAGGTTTAGGTATATTAGCCATTGGTTTGTTATGGGTTCAAATAAGGATAGGTAGTTGAAAATTATTTGGATGTCTGTATTCTGTTTAGAATTTGGAGTGATTTTGGACATGATAATTTAATTTGACTGATGTTATTAATAAGTTGTCTTCTTTAGTTTTCTTCATTTTCCTTATTAATTCTTGAGCTTCTTAATTTCTAAGGTGTGTTTTCTCCCTGTGTCCTTCCCTAATCTTATACCTGTTGCTCCTCAGTTTGTGTGTATATACATGTACATGCAAGGATTTTTCTGATGAATGTGCAGGGAGCAATGCTGTACTTAGTTTTACCTTACTTTTGCCAGATTCTACTAAAAATTTTAGGTGAGTTTAGCCCTGTTTATTCAACTAAAGTAGATACTTGGGAGTTTGTATCTAAAGGAAGAATCTCAGTCATTGTAAATAAATGACCTAAGGTCATTACTGTGGAAATCAATCAGAGAAATCCCTTTCTGGAGTTTTACATCTTTTTTGGAACTCTTTTGATATAGCTATATGACTTTAACACTTCTGAAGTAATTGGATTTGGTGTTTATATATCAACTTTACAGTGAAAAAAAAAAAGACTAGCATAGTACTTTAATTTTAGATTACAACTTTGCATCATTAAAAGCAGTAAAGGATCTGGAACCAAGGACCCTTATAGGAATCTAAGAAGCATGTAATAAACATAAAACTAACGTATTAATTATGTATGGTGCTCTTTTGCTGACTACTTCTTCCATTTTAGATAATGAAAGAAATCCAAGAACATAAAATTAAAATATATGAATTTCCAGAAACAGATGATGAAGAAGAAAATAAACTTGTTAAAAAGATAAAGGTAGGTTCATCATTGTACATACACTAAAATAATCTGAGGCCTTAAAAACATACTACAGCGTCTGCAGGAAAGATCAAAAGTATCAGTGTTTTAAGTAGTTGGCTTACAAAATACCTAGGGAGATTTAATTTTGAATTCAACTTTATAGTTAACTTTGAAGATTAGCTAGTATATCTAATAAGGAATTGTATAAACTACTGAGGCGAATAACACAATCCTTATTTCAAATTGTTTTTAATTAAGTGGCTTTCATATTATGTAATTTTTTTCCCTCTTAAGTTATGAGAAAAGAGAGAATTCATTCTGTTATGTTTTAATTGCCAGACAAAAATGTATTTATTTTGTCTCTATAAAAGCCAACCAAAGTTACAGCTAGATAGGAGAAATAAGTTCTAGCGTTCTGTAGCATTGTAGGGTGACTATAGTTAACAATAATTTAGTCTATATTTTCAGATAGCTAGAAGAGAGGATTATGAATGTTCCCAATACAGAAAAATAAGTTTGTGTTGACAAATATGCTAATTACCTTGATTCAGTCATTACATATTTGTATACAGGTATCAGAATACCATACTGTACCCCACAAATATGTACAATTATGTTTCAATTAAAAATAATAAAAACCCACCAAAAAGTAACATCAACATGTTTTCTGTTTTTTATCTCATGATTTTCTACATATTTTGGCCCTAAAAATGGTATACTGAATGATGACATTATGTAGGCAAATATCTTGGAATAATGAAATTTTTATACATCGCCAGTGAAGAATTTCTGCAGTTGTATAAAAATAGCTGCTTAGATATTTCCAGGAGCCACAAAATTGTGAAGGGCTATACATGGATGAATACAAATCCAGTCACCAGGATTTGAAGTTCCAAAGTTAGAGCTTAGCAAATAGACTATTACCTGCTTTAAGGTACTGTTGTAGTTGGTTTGTGATCAAGTATGCAGGCTAGTCATTAGCCCACTTTTTTTCCCCCAAATGCCAATGTATTTTTTACCTTTTATCCCCCCAAGTATGGAACAACTTTCTGTAGTGATTTTTAGTAAGTAATTTGACCAAGTATATGCTTGAATATTCTTAACATTAAAGAGAAAATTTAGTTTTATTTATTGTTTACCTTGGTGGTAATACCATGTGATGGCAGTTTACTAAATATTTGTTAAATGGCCTTAAAAACTAATACGGAAACTATCAAAAGTAATTTTTTTTTTTTTGGCTAATCTGTTGAGTAATGTAACTTTTTTTATTCCTGAATTTGTGAGGACTACAGAGATGTATTTGAACAAGAATACTTTGTTTTATAGGACCGTTTACCTCTTGCTGTGGTAGGTAGTAATACTATCATTGAAGTTAATGGCAAAAGGGTCAGAGGAAGGCAGTATCCTTGGGGTGTTGCTGAAGGTAAGATTTTCTTCAGTGAATGACTTTCTGTAAGATCTCAAAACTGATTAAAAATTTGTATTTATAGTAAGTAGTACAATATCCATATGTATTGATATAGTCTAGATTTTCAAGGATAGTGCTGATTTCAGGTTCTTGCAGTCTCATTTTCCTCTTAAATACGCTGACATTTTTCAAACCTGTATCCTACTAAGTCAGGCAAGTATGTGTTCAGTCCTAAAGTTGTAGTATAGGTTGAACATTCTTAAAATACTCAAAATGTGAATTGCTCGGAAATCTAAAACGTTGGCCGGGTGTGGTGGCTCACGCTTATAATCCCAGCACTTTGGGATGCTGAGGCAAGTGGATCACCTGAGGTCGGGAGTTCTAGGCCAACCTGACCAACAGAGAGCTACCCCGTCTCTACTAAAAATACAAAAATTAGCCAGACATGGTGGCGCATGTCTGTAATCCCAGCTACTTGGGAGGCTGAGGCAGGAGAATCACTTGAACCCAGGAGACGGAGGTTGCAGTAAAATGAGAACATGCCATTGTACTCCAGCCTGGGCAACAAGAGTGAAACTCCGTCTCAAAGGGAAAAAAAGAGAAAGAAAGCAATCTAAAACGTTTTGAGCACTGACATGCTGCTCAAAGGAAGCACTCACTGGAGCATTCTGAGTTTTGGATTTTTGGATTAAGGATGCTCGACCAGTAAGTATAACACAGATATTCCAAAATTCCAAAAAAATTCAAAACACTTCTGGTCCCAAGCATTTAAAATAAGAGATACTCAACTTGCCCCTCCCTGGCTGTCCCTCACTGGCATCCCTGTCTCATCATTAAGATTATTTCTGTTTTCTTATTTGAAAACATACCTAAAATTCAGGAGTTCTTTACCTGGGGCCCAAAGTTTGCTCCCAGGGAATCTAATGAACCTCCTGGAATCAAACATTTTGGAGAGAAGGCCAGTCACTTTTATCGGAATGTCAGATGGTCATAGACCCTCAAGAATGATTGAAGAAATTTGTAAGCCCAGTTAAAACTTTCACAATCTTTCCTCAGTGCAAAAGTTGCCCTTTTTGATACTGCATATTTAGAGTAAAAAAATTTTCATTAATAAGAGATCCTCTTTACTAGTTTTGTAAGGAGTTTCTTGTTTTGTTTTTTAACCTGCTATCTTAAATTATTAAGAGTTAAGTAAGGAGTTTTAAATACCAATAAAATCTTAGTTATAACACCAAACCTCAGAAGTCCTTCCTCTTGGACTTCACAATAGGTTTATTGTGTTGGTTTAATCTGATATTTAATCTTCTCTATTACAGTAAGCTGAAACCAAAATTGAGACATGATTGTTTTATCTGTTTGTTCCTATTATTTTTGAACTTTGTTTTTTTTTTAAGAGACGAGGTCTTGCTATGTTGCCCAACTGGCCTTAAACTCCTGAGCTCAAAGTGATCCTCCCACATTATGTTCCTCCCACATCATGTCACCATAAGCACACACCACTGCCCCTGGTTTATTTTGAACAGTTCTTTAATTTTTAGGATATTGTTTCAAGTTACTGTCCTTATTGGCAGTTTTCCCATTAGTGACCCCTGTACCTTGTTCCCAGCTCTTTCTATCATGCCCAGGCAACTTTCAATTCCTGAGCTGAGACTTTAGAACTTACATACTCCTTAAAAATATGCACCAGAGAAACTGATTTGCATCTGTCTTGTAGTTTACCCCTCTACTCCCAAGTAATATTCCTATTTGTGATACATTCTTTAAAAATAAAAGTAAAGAACCTTAAAGTTCTCCCTTTTTCATTTTGGTTACCTTTCTAAAGTGATTCTCCCTTCACTCACCTCACTGAATTTTTTAAATGTATTATAGAATAAGTATATTTTATACCAATAATAAGAAAATACATGATTTCCCCTTTCAGAATTTCAGAGTTGTTTCTGGAGAGCTCATTTGTTAGATTTACATACCTATTTCTGAGGATTAAACTACAATAAGACAATAATAAAGTACACTTCTCTGTCATGCCCTTACATTAGTACTATGTTAGTGTTAAATCTCAAAAAAATTGATCTGTTTGCATTTCCTCCCCTTGTTTTTATGCCCCAAGTTCCTGTGAAATATTTTTTGAAAAGATTAGGTTTGGTGGAAATATAATATATGCGGTCTGTTTTTTTCTTACAGTTGAAAATGGTGAACATTGTGATTTTACAATCCTAAGAAATATGTTGATAAGGTAAGTGCAAGCAATGATGGAAATAGCTTAAGATTTTCTTTCCCTAAGTAAGAATTGGACAGATTTGCTTTTTGCCTTCTATAAATGTAGCTAATTTAAATTTCTATATTCAGTCTAGCAATGAAGTAAGCACTACATGTAGATGATTCTTTCTCCAAGGTTTTGAAGTCATGAGCAAGTTACGAAATAATTTGTCTAGGGATACATAGGAAAATTAGTCTCTTTACTTTATCATTATACTTGTGTTGAGGTTTATTACTGAAATAACTATGGAAAGTGAAATAGAAGAGGCTCTTTTTTCTTAATGTGAAAAACTTGTGAAAACTATATAAGGGAAGGCTAGTTTTTGAGTCAAAAGCTAGAATTTGAATGTTAAAAGGTGCACATCCTGATAGCTGGTGAGTAGGTCACATTTTATGTACTGGAACACAGTGAACAAAACCAATTTTCCCATCAGGTGAGAAAAAGAAACCCCTCAATTGTGTCTTGCACACCTGCTGAAAGAGAAGGAAAGCCTATGGGAGCAAGACATTGAGGCCATCCTGATTAGAGGACCAGGACTAATAAAGAGGATCTCTTACTAATGAATTAGAAAAGCAGCAGCAGAGAGGGAAAAAGTGTAATAGGACTAGAGATGTTAGTATACAAGGAACAGAAGGGGCATCAAAATGATCCTCAGTGTTTTCATGTTGAGACACATTCCTTCCTCTCCTTACCACACTCTGCATTTCCCACTTCTGTCTCTTGCTTCTCTACGCCTTTACCACATACTCTCTTTAACCTTCGGTTTTAGGTGTCTGTCTCAAGTTGATATCCATTCATTTTCATACCCCTACTTTCCCAAAACAGAAGAATCTCTTTAGCTATGTAAAGAGAGGTAGTAACATAAATATGGATAATAGTTGGAAATCATGGAATAACAAGGTCATTCTCAAAGTGAGAAGTGAGGGGGAAAATTTAAGAGAGTCAAACTGCTACCTCAAGAAATATAGTAGAGATGAGAGTGAATTTTGAAGTTGAATAAATTGGCATGTAATTGATCTTTATTTTCAAAGGAGCCGGTGTTCTTGGTAGGAACTACATGATAGAGTTGATTCAGCAGTTGGAGCCGGTGTTCTTGGTAGGAACTACATGATAGAGTTGATTCAGCAGTTGGAGCCGGTGTTCTTGGTAGGAACTACATGATAGAGTTGATTTAGCAGTTGGGATTGCCAGGCCTCACTTAGTGAAGAAGACCAAATGCACGAGAAGGTCATCCTCTGGGTTTTGAGAATACAAAACTTCAGGCTCTATTATGAACTATTCCCTTCCTCTTCCATTCTTATAGTGTGACTTCAAAAGAATATGTATTAATAATATAATCTGCTGTGACAGTATATAAGTAGAGAATGTTTAATAAATACTAATTACCATTGCATTCCTCTTGTTTTTAAATCTTCTATGGTACTTGCCCAGTGCTTGACATGGTGGCATTCTATAACTTTTTCTTATGTATTTTAAAAGTATACAATCAATAATTGCCTACAAAGCTAAAACACTGTAGAGAGGAAAGCTAGGTACTGAGTCAGAGACTACTTTGTTGAGGTGGACTCTCAGTGTGTTGCCCAGGCAGGAATGCAGTGGCGCGATCTTTGCTCACTACAACCTCCACCCAGGTTCAAGCAATTCTCCTGCTTCAGCCTCCCGAGTAGCTGGGATTACAGGCATGCGCCACCACACCTGGCTAATTTTTGTATTTTTAGTAGAGACAGGGTTTCACTGTGTTGGCCAGGCTGGTCTCAAACTCCTGACCTCAAGTGAGCCTCCTGCCTTGGCCTCCCACAGTGCTGGGATTACAGATGTGAGCCACCACACCTGCCCGGCCCAGAGGCTACTTTGAATATTCAAGGGTTCACAGGCTGGCAGCTAGTAAGGGGCTTCCCTAGTATAAGCATTACAGAGCAAATTGACCATGCCTGCAGGAAGATTTAATAGAGCAGAGCAGCAAGACTTTTATGCCTAAAAATTCTAAAGTTATTAAAAATATGTATATTTAATTTAGCTCATGTCTTTAAGACAAAGCCATCTAGTGGATATTTAATACTTACTTGAAGGAAGGAAATACAGTACCAATATCAATATTGCAGATGTCTGTAAATCCCAAATAATTGAAATCTTGCAGGTCAAAGGAATAGTGATTGCTTCTAAGAAAGAGGCAAATTCAAAGAAGTTCTCTTGCTAATTGAGAGAACTGACTTACTCCAGGCAAACCAAGGAAGACGATGGAAAGGAGGAAAATTATACAGATATTTTCAGGGTGTGGAGATGGATGTTTCAGAAATCAAATGGGGAAAGAAAACAAAAGGAGAACAGAAAGAGTTATGGTATCAGCAATGGGAAATGGAAGAGACAAATTCCTGAAACTGGGGAAAACTGTATTGCAAATTACCAGATTATTTTGAGAATGGAGGAGTGGGTCAAATCATAAAATGAAAAAGCGTATTTAATTAAATGGAAATAAAGACTTTTATAACCTGAAAAAATCAGAATTATGTAGTCGTATAGAAGACTTTAGTGATTTCAGTAAAAGGGAAAATTATCTAAAATGTTAGATGACACTAACAAAAATAACTTAACAGTTAGTAAATTCACCTTACTTTTATTTTACACATTCACACAAACATTTCATGTAAGTATTCTTCCTTAGGACCTTTAATGATTTTTCAGTGATGCAGTGATGATATGTAATATGTAATAACTAAAATCAGGCCATGTGCAGTGGTTCACACCTGTAATCCCAGCACTTTGGGAGGTCAAGGTAAGAGAATTGCTTGAGCTCAGGAGTTCAAGACTGGCCTGGTGAAACCTCGTCTCTACTAAAAATACAAAAAATAGTCGGGCATGGTGGTGCATACCTGTAGTCCCAGCTACTCAGGAGGCTGAGGTGGGAGGATGGTTTGAGCCTGAAAGGCAGAGATTGTAGTGAGCCGAGATCGTACCACTGCATTCCATCCAGCCTGGGCGACAGAGCGAGACCCTGTATCGAAAGAAAAGAAAAATTACATAAACATTGTTTTATATTGGCATAGGTGTTTGTTATTATTCTCAACTTAAACTGGTAACAAAAATTTATTCCAAAAAGTGTTTATCATATCTCAGCTTCAATCTTGAGTTACGAATTTTGTTAAAATTCCTATCTGCTATCTGCATTGGGGCATAAAAGCTAATGGCATGTTCCTTGTCCTTGTAAAGGGGAGCTTACAGGTGAAGAGGTATGATGTCACCTGTGACATATACTTTTACCAAAAATGAATGACAACCAAGGAGAAAATGGTCATGGTTGGAATGCTTTGATGTCAAGGCTGGGAAAAAGGTTTCCAAAGTAGTTGAAGTCTTTAACGAGAGATTGACAAATTAGCATGAACTGTTCAGTGTCAACCACCAGATATGCCAGGAGTAGGGAGCTACCTGACTTTCCTGGAGTGGTAGAGCTTTAGAAGTAACTGTTGTGGCTATAAGAGAACGTGAATTTATTAAGGGACAGAGTCTGGGAGATGAGATTTTTGGAAAAACCAGACTTAGGACTAAGGAGGTGAACTATCAGAGAATTGCATGGAAATGTCGGTACGAAATGAATCAGAGTGATTGGATATCACATTTTATTCACAAAGAGGGAGATTCAAGAAGCCGGATTGTGAAGTAACAGTAAAGGTTTTCTGGATGTAAGGAATGATAAAAACAGTACAACGATATACTTCTTTCTTTTTTTTTTTCTTTTAAGACGGTGTCTCGCTCGTGTACTCAGGGTGGAGTGCAATGTGCGATCTTGGCTCACTACAACCTCCACCTCCTGGGTTCAAGCTATTCTCCTGCCTCAGCCTCCCAAGTAGCTGGGATTACAGGTGCCCGCCACCACACCCGGCTGATTTTTGTATTTTTAGTAGAGATGGGGTTCCACCATGTTGGCCAGGCTGGTCTCGAACCCCTGAGCTCAGGCAATCCGCCTGCCCCAGCCTCGAAAAGTGTTGGGATTACAGGCGTGAGCCAGTGTGCTCAGCCAACAATACACTTTTTTGTTTGTCTCCCAGAAAGGAGTTTTAGTAAAGTGGTGAAAATGAATGATGGCAGATACAGGTAGTCTGAGATAAAATGGATGATGAGAAGAGGGAGGACTGACAATAGAGTATTGCCACACCATGTATATCCAAGAACACTACATTGGTAAAGGATATCCATAGAGTAGCTAAGGGTATCTTCAGTGTCTTGAATTATTAAATAATGATGACATCATCTCATGTATTGTAGACTTATCTCATGTATTGATTTTATATATGATAGAAATGCTGTAAGCAAAAATTTGTTTAACCAAAATACATTCACTAGACAGTTTGAAGAAATAGAAAACTACTCTAAAATTTCCTTGTTTGAAAACAACTTGATATGTGATCTGAAATTTATTATTATGTATTAATAAAAACTCATATATTACCTTAGTAATATTGCTAAAAGGCAGTTTCTTTTAGATTTTATAAGCTTCAGTAGTAGCTAATCTTGTCTAGTTTTTAAATAGGTAATACAAAGATGAATACTCTTTCATAGAAAGGTCATCCTTCAGTAACTGCTTTGGGGGATTTATGGGTCTTAAAATCTCATTGGAATCTAAATTTGGTGTCAAGTCAGCTTATTTTTTGTTGGTCTACCTTGAGTGTAAATGAAAACAGATGAATGCCACCTTCCTTAACAATAGTCTTTTTCATTTTAAATCTGAAATTTTTGTTTTGGTAAAATTTTGAATTTATATTAAAGCTTTTTAAGTTTTTTTTCCCCCTAGCTATTAATAGAAGCAAACTCTTGCTGTTTATTTATGACAGAACACACATGCAGGACTTGAAAGATGTTACTAATAATGTCCACTATGAGAACTACAGAAGCAGAAAACTTGCAGCTGTGACTTATAATGGAGTTGATAATAACAAGAATAAAGGGCAGCTGACTAAGTAAGTATGAATTGTTTTCGCCAAAAAAGGTATTATTTCTGTAGTCAGTAATCATATTGTTTCCTTTTCATTAAATTTCTCCTGGCTACTCAGTAGAAAATGTGGATAGTGTTCTCTATGCACAGCAGCATAAATTTATATTGTTTTGCTTTAATAGTAGAAGCTTTTTTGAATGAACCATTTTGATAGCATTTTCACTTACAGATTATGTGGATACAAAGGACAGGCTTTAACAAAAGGAATATTTAAATGAATTTATTCTTGGTTACCTTCTCTATTCCTATTCCAGGGAGTGAATTAGCTGGAGTTTCGTTTTCTTATTTTGGTTGTTAGAGTGGTATAAGTGACTACAAAGTGTGTAGCTTTGCCCTGTTGAGCTTATATCTCAAGCTGTGGTGGTTTCATGTTGGGGTCGAAAAAGGAGATGTGTGAGGAAGCTGGTAACCATGTCTGTGTCCTACTTTTTAAAAATCTGTCATTATTGAAGATCATAATTACATCATATGTCACTTAATGGGGATACATTTCTGAGAAATGTGTCATTGGGCTATTTTGTCATTCTGTAAACATCATAGAGTACCTGCACAAACCTAGATGGTACAGCCTTCTACCCACCTAGGTTATGTGGTACAGCTGTTCCTTGTAGGCTGTAAACTTATATAGCATGTTACTGTACTGAATGTTATAGACAGTTGTAACATAATGTTAAGTATTCGTGTATGTAAACATAGAAAAGGTGCAGTAAAAATACAGTATAAAAGATTAAAAATGGTATATCTGTATAGGGCACTTGGTTTGGAGTTTGCAGGACTGGAAGTTGCTCTGGATGAGTCAGTGAGTGAGCAGTGAGTGAATGTGAAGGCCTAGGACGCTACTGTACACTGCAGTGGACTTGATGAACACTGTATAGTTAGGCTATACTAAATTTATTTCTTAAATTTGTCTTCAATAATATTTTTTGCTGTAACTTTTTATTTTATAATAACTTAAATTTTAGAAAACTTTTTGATTCTTTTGTAGTAACAGTTAGCTTAAAACACAAACACATTGAACAAATGTACAAAAGTATTATCTTTGTAATCTTATTCTATAAGCTTTTTTCTATTTTAGAAGTTCTTTCTTTTTTCACTTAAAACTTTTTTTTTTTTGGTTAAAAACGAAGACATAAACACACATTAGCCTAGGCCTACTCAGGGTCAAGATCATCAAGATGCTACTGGGCAGTAGGAATTTTTTAGTTCCTATGGGCCATCATCATGTATGCCATCCCTTGTTTACTGAAATGTCATTATGCAGTGCATAGCTGTATTGCAAAACCATTTTAAATAACGTGCATTTGTAGCTAGGTGTCATCTACCATTAGAAGATAATCCTGAAGGATCAACTATATAAATAAGAAAGACAAGTTCTCAAAGTAGCTATAGTGTTTTCCATAGTGGTTAACATGCCTCATAGTGGAATAGAAAAATGTCCCTTCTTAAATGTTTAAAATACAAGATTCTGTTTGAGGTAAGCCTCAATATGTGAACAAAAGGAAGGCTTTTTATCTCTTTTTAACAAAATGTGTATTAACTTTGGCATAAAAATGTAAGGATCCATCATAGTGAATATTGTTCATAAAATCCTAATTCACTTTAAACTCATTATCATTAACGATGAACTTTTTAACTCATTAAAAGAAACATATACATAAAGCTACTGATAATTTTGTATGTTAAAAGAAAATACTACTAGTACATATTTTTTGTTAAATATATGTACTTATTCAATATGTTTTTTTAAACATTTGTTATGTTGTAGATATAAGGAATTATTTATTTGTTCCTGTGTCTCAAATATAAGGCTTTTTAAAGTAGTGCAGTATCATTAAGATCATTACAGTATCATTAAGTATTTTTCTGCATATACAAAATTCTACTGTGTGAATACGTGAGTTAAACTATATCCTAGGTGAAAGCATAAATAGTAGAATTCTACTGGAAATATATCTCTTAAAGAGAGGAATCATGACCATACTTTGCCTATGCATATAAAAAAAAGAAATGTTTGCATTGTTAAAAATCAAATTGCCCCAGGGGCGAGCATAATATTTTATGCTAATAATAAATAGGAAAATAAACATTTTACAACATCAAGCCAAATGGGGAATGGCTGTAACTGGAATAGATATTTGATATGATTTGATAAATTAGATTGTTACTACTTCATTGAATAACACATACTGAACCTGAAAGAAATCACTTAGAAGTTTTATCTATTGGTTGTATCTTGCATTGTCTTGAAAATGTTAGCAATTTCAAAAAATATTTTTGTTAAATTTTTCTTTAAAAATCATTAACAACTTATGGTGCTTTAGCTGATGTAAGGTGCTTTTCCTCATAGGTCAGTACATATCCATGAATAACTGAAAAGAGAGACTAATGTTTAAATAAGTGAAGTAAGCAGGTGTGAGTTTAGGCTTATTTTAATGTTCTTTTGTATTGCTCTCATGCGACTCTCCATAGCAGTATATTCTTTGACAGTGGTTGTGGGGAGGGGTTGAGAGTTACAAAAATTTTGGAATGGAAGGTGAACCTATTGAAAATTTATAGTTAAATTGATCTTTGGCAATGTATGTTTCACAAAGTGCTAATCACACTTTGGTTTTAGAATATAAGCTAAACTTTTTAAAGATGTTAGACATTGAATAGTAAAATACATTCATGTGCCACATAATGATGTTTCAGTCAATGACTGACTGCATGTATGACAAGATCCCATAATATTGTGTGTCTGTACCATAGAGCCTAAGTGTGTAGTAGGTTATACTGTCTAGGGTTATGTAAGTACACTCTGTGTTGTTGACACAATGACAAATGAATTTCTCAGAATGTATCCCCATTATTAAGCAGTGCATAACTGTAGATCAGTTTATCTTATATTTAATTTTCTGAGATAGTTTTGGGCAAACTATAGCGTCTGTTGAAACATGAAATAAAAATTAAAAATATATGTGTAGTTGTCTGAAAATGTACCTTTCTATTATGTCAATAGCCCTAGAACAGTTCTGTTTTAGAGGAACTTAAAACAAGAATTAGATTGTGTGGTTTCAATCTGAAGAATAGCTGAACTTGTCCAGTCAGCTGTAATTTGTCTCAAGGTTAGATCTGGAGAAGTGGATGCTGTTCTTAGCAGCTATCCAGTAATTACAGCTGTTTCTGACAAAGAAAGTATGGAGCCATCCAAGTACTTACATCCTTAGAGAATGCATCTTGCATCCCTGTATGGAGGTTGATGGGTGGTTGAAAGCCACAGAAAGGCTAACCTCTCAAATCAAAGAAAATTCAGCAAGGGTTTATAAAGGAAAGGGGAGAAGAGTTGGTCATATCTAGATTGCTGATCTCTTAAAGGAGGTGATCCCCAGTAAGAGGAGGGCCATCTTTTTTTTTTTGCTAAACTTCCTTCTTGAAGTTTTATCTGCCTCCTTTTTCCTTGATCTTCCTTGTACCCCTTTACTTAAAATCACATTTTATTGGTAACTCTTTTTCAGAACTGATGTCTATCATTGGTACCAATTGTGACAGTAGATACCCTGCTCCAAGATGGGACACACCCTAGTCTCTCTTTGCCTTATGTTTATTTTTCTGTTCTCTATAGCCTTCTCCATCAGTCATTTTGGGAAAACTTTATAAGTAAATGACTGAAAATACAGGTTTCAAAGGCAGATTCTCAGAATTCTTGATACATGACAGAGTTTTCATTGATCTAAATAGAAATAAAGACAATTGACTGAAAATTTCAAGTTTCAAAAAAATTAAACTTAGTTATATCTTTTACTCTTTATTCTTGTCCTTTCATGAAATTATAATGATAATAGTTGGCAGTTTTGTTTATGTTTGGTTTTAATACTCTCACGTGGCAAAACAAAATGTTGGCAACCCTTATTACTCAAAATTTTTGGAAGTTTTTATATTGATCTTTGAAATTATTGAAGTGAAATTTCTTTGGAAAATTTTGCCTAGTGACCTACTGACCACTGGAGCAAAAGTATGTAAATCCACTTGCTTAATTGTTCTTTAGGAAAGACCACACACATAATTTAAATGAAACATGATTGTTTTGTTACACTGCAAATGTGAGTCATGTGTAATGCAGCAAAGTAGAACTTGACTAGGCCAATCCTTATGTGGTGGCTGTAATTCTCTTACTGGTCACATGAAGGGATGTGGCTTGCAGGAATTTTAACCTTATAAAGACAACTCTAGAAGGAGCTAAGTCTTTGGGGATTTAGTTTCATATTCGGGTTATGTTGGAACCATTTTCTTTTTCTTGTTTTACTAAGTTTTTTTCATTTCTTTGGGTTTTTAATTTCACTGATAGGTTTATAAGCTTTACCACTATATGTGGGTGGGTAAGAGTTTCCTGTTAAAAAGCAGGCAGGCAATGATATAACTTAAATAGTTTTTCCAGCCATTTAATAAAAGGTTTACTTGGAAAAAAATAGTAAATGTGAAGATAAAAAGTGATCCCCCTACATTTTCTACATTGTAAGCACAATTTTTTGTTTCGATTTTCTAAAAATTAATAAAGATGACTAGAAGTGAGGTGTTAATTTAAAAATTAAAAATTCGAAAGATCATTTTTACTGGTGAGAGAGTTCAAAAAATTCATTTTAAATATGCATAAACATTTTTTCACAGTATTTGAGTATATTTGGTCAGATTATTTTTACAAGGCTAAAAAACTTACAGTATCTTAACTGTTAAATAATTGCAAATTTCTTTTAGAAACACACATTTAGCATATTTAAAACTTCGAACAGACTTTCAGAAGATAAGTGCACAGCATATTTTTATAGTGATTTAATGTAATGATTATGAACGTAATTTGGGAAATAAATCAGCTTTAGTGAATTTTACTGTAAACTTTTTATTTAGGGCACATACCTTAATAATTTAATTGTGAAAGCTATGCATTTGCCTTTAATTGCAGCTTTTAGCATGCTTTATTTTAAATGTGCTAAATCACTAATTTTTGTTCCTGTGGATATGATACAGTTGAAGGCATGTATGGCAGGGGATTTTACTATACAGGGATTTTTAATACTTAAATTTTGAATTTAAAAGAAGATTTTTTTTTTTCTTTGAGATGGAGTCCTGCTCTGTCACCCAGAGTGGAGTACAGTGGCACAATCTTGGCTCACTGCAACGTCTGCCTCCTGAGTTCAAACAATTCTCCTGCCTCAGCCTCCCAAGTAGCTGGAATTACAGGCGTGTGCCACCACACCCAGCTAATTTTTGTATTTTTAGTAGAGATGGGGTTTCACCATGTTGGCCAGGCTGATCTCGAACTCCTGACTTTGTGATCTGCCCACCTTGGCCTCCTAAACTGCTAGGATTGCAGGTGTGAGTCACTGTGCCTGGCCTAAAAGAAGATTTGAAACATCATTGCATGTTTTCTCGGCAGTCTCTTATTTTCCCCTTAGAATTATTTAAATAATAATTTAGGTGGCAAAATTACCTGATCCTTCCCAAGGATAAACATTTTATAGATGAGTTGTATAAGTAGGAATAGATATTTCTGTCTGATTTCTAATTTAATATATTTACAATCACAATTATATTATTGGATAATCTTAAATTACTTAAATATACATATTCAGTTACTTAAGGTTAGCAATTAAATAATTGTTTTTAGATTATTTTCTAGAGACTAAGAAATATTTTTGGGGTGTTACGGGACAGTGGGAATTACAGACTCTGAAAATCTAACAGAAGCTTTGGACCCTTTCACCGGAAGAATGCTGGCAAACACAAACACACATTTGGTATGCTGTTTCAGGGCAGTCACTGACACTGGGTATGCTCAAGAGATCAGAGGCAACTATATTAAAAACACCTGCCATTAATATGAGGAATATATTATTAAGCATCTCAACTTTTACAAAAAAAGTTATATTTACACTTGGAAATGTATTTCATCTGACTCCACTTTTAAAATGCATGTTCTTGTTCTAAGTTAATATGTCTGGTTAGTTTCATTTTCAGAACTTTTGATTCATTGTTTAATTGGAAAAATATGTGGCAGGTTTGCATGTAGAAGTAAGTTTTCTTTTGGTGAAGAAATATCCTTGAGTTAAATAACATTTTATTCTAATTTATGCAATTGTGAAAACAGATCATCTTAATCATAGCATTACATCACATCTTTGTTCTTCCTTTTTGTTAAGAAAAACTAGTAGCCAATGTTCGGTCCTTTTTGTTTTGTTTCTAACGTTTTCTGTCTAGCTCTCTTGCCTGCTTCCTTGATAGAAAAGAAAATTTCTGTGATGGTCAGAAATATTTAGCCTAATAAGGAGAAAAGTCACAATAATAAGAGTGTGTAAAATCAGGGTTAAAATGACTAGCCTTAAAGTTATGGGTGAAATCCAAGGTCTGGTTTTTGTTTTTAAGCCGTGAGTTAATTCTTTTTTTAAAAACGTAGTGTATTGCAATAAAATTTACCCATTTAAAATATAAACCTCAATGGTCAAAGCCTGTTTTTATGGAGGCAAAACAAGTATGCTTTATTAACAAAGTCAAAGAAGTACTTATCTCTTTAATTTGTCCTAGGGTATTGAATGATTTTCAGAGATTCTCTAAGCAAAGAGCCCATTTTCTGCTCCTTTGCTAAAAGCACTAGGTACTTTGGCATTCTCTTGTGTCTCTGTGAGAAAGTATATTAGCCTTAACATAAAGCCCACCTGTAAATATATCTCAGTGTGAAAATTTTGAACACAATTCTTCAAGGAGATTTGAATCCATGGGACTTTAACGTCAACAGAGTGAACTTTTTTTTTTTTTTTTAACTATGCTTATGTCTATTTTTTGGCATTTAAAAATAATTATTAACAAAATATTTGCTCCTGATTATCTCTAAAGTATGTGTGTGTGTTTTAAATCACTGAACGTCTTTAAAACTTAAGACAATGAAGTATTTGAGTTAAATGGAATGAATTTTCAAGAGCATTGAAGTTATAAGGGACCTAGAAATATCCTGTATGCCTAAATAGTGCTCTAAGTATTGACTAGTAGTTGTTTCCAGCATATCAGTTCAGTTACCAAAACAAATAATAATTTTTGTGTTCTTAGTAGCTGTTTTAGAAGAGACGGTAACACTTGAAATTTTGGTAAAAAAATTTTGGTAAAAATATTCTACATATGTTAACTTCATTACTTATTTTCTGTTTTTCATGTTAAAATGTTGTTTAAAGAACAATATTAAATGATTTTCATCTAATGTTTTATTCTGTGAATGTATTTTGGGAATTTTTTCCCATTTTCCTTCTACAGTTTATTTGGTATGTCATCCTTAGATTTGATATGCAGTAGGTTTAGAAAACATCTTTGTTTTTTAGATTTTTTTTCATAATAATCAAGTTTTATATATGAAATATGGAAAGAAGTTCTAGGTTATAAATATATTAATAATGACATACATATATAGCATCTCATTTGTTTTCATCAGCTGTTTCATAGTTCTGTATTATAATTTTTATTCACAGACATTTAATGATTACCCTTGATATTCATGACAGGAGCCCTCTGGCACAAATGGAAGAAGAAAGAAGGGAGCATGTAGCTAAAATGAAGAAGATGGAGATGGAGATGGAGCAGATGTTGGAGATGAAGGTCAAAGAAAAAGTTCAAAAACTGAAGGACTCTGAAGCTGAGGTAATTGGTCTTAATATTCCATCTCTTAGCAGACATTGTGTTCCTTTTTAAGTAGTGTCTTCAGTAAAATTTATAGATAAAATAACCTTTTATGCATGTTTTTTTCAAAATTAATACCCTAGTGTAACAAAATGGAGAAATTTCTAGAAGCAAGTACTGTGTTTATAATAATATATGCTTCAATATGTAAGTGCTTGGACATAGTATATTAGGTAGGACAGTGTAATAGAATACTTACAATGAATTATTAAAGTTACGATGAACAAGTTTGAGTTGTGAAAAAATAAAATTACAAACCATTCCATACAGGTGGCATAAGAACACTATAGATGAGAGTTTGGGGGTGGATGTATGCACAAAAAGTAGTGTTAGGATAATAATAATTGACCATACTTATTTGTGTATGAATGAAAAAGAGGGAAATAACCTTTATTGAACTAAAGATATGCCTGGATAAATTACACACAATTAAAGGAGAGAAAATTAGGGAATGTGATAATTTTTGTTAAGGTTGGGCCTTTCTTATTTATAATGTAGTGTCAAGGTAATTCCTCATGTACAACATTGGGCAGGGTAATGACAAAACATCCCAGAAGATGTATCTACTATTTTGAAACACTTCTAGATGTTGAGTTATACATTTAGTTTCTATTAATCAAAAAGACCTTGGAGACATTTCCTTCAATAGGTGGCAAGAAAGAAAAGACAGAGAAAAAGATAAACTGAACATAAGAATCCATAGAACAGTTAGTTTGATAGATGTCTGAGAATAGTAGGACACTATGGGTAATCCCAAAATAAATCAGTGATTTCAGTATGAAGTTTTCTCCACATAAATTTGTTATAATTAAAAATTATAAAATAGGCTGGGCATGGTGGCTCATGCCTGTAACGCCTGCGCTTTGGGAGGCTGAGGCAGGCAGATCACTTGAGTTCAGGAGTTTGAGACTAGCCGGGCCAACATGGTGAAACCCTATCTCTATTAAAAATACAAAAATTAGCTGGGTGTGGTGGTGAGTACCTGTAATCCCAGCTACTTGGGAGGCTGAGGCTGGAAAATGGCTTGACCTTGGGAGGCGGAGGTTGTACTTAGCCAAGATCACATCACTGCACTCCAACCTGGGCGACAGATCGAGACTTTGCCTTCAAAAAAAACAAAACAAAACAAAACAACAAACGAAAAAATCCTATAAAATAATAAATTATTTTAAAATATGTGAGATGAAGGCCAGGTGTGGTGGCTCACATCTGTAATCCCGGCAGTTTGGGAGACCAAAGAAGGATTGCTTGAGTCCAGGAGTTTGAGACCAGCCTAGGCAATATGGCAAGACTCAATCTCTACAAAAAATTTTTAAAAATAACTGGGCATGGTGGCATGCGCCTATGGTCCCAGCTACTCAGGAGGCTGAGGCAGGAGGATTACTTGAGCCTGGGAGATCGAGGCTGTAGTGAACCATGATTGTGCTACTGTACCCCAGCCTGGGTGACAGAGCTAGACCTTGTCTCAAAATTATATATATACATAATTTATGGATGGATTTATATATATATATATATGGATGACAGTAATATAAAATATTTTTAAAATAATCTTTAATGATAAAATTTAGTAAGATCCCTGTGTTTTATGTGGCTTCACTGATATTTGTATCTAAGTATATTAAGAAGAGATTCAGATCTCTTCTGTTATATTCTTAGAGTTGATCCCATTGCTTTTGTAATTACTGCATAAAATACGGAAACCTTTTTTGACTAAAGGCTTAACAGAAGTACTGTAATCCATTGAGTAAATAGAATGCATGACATGAAAATATTAAATAATTTCGAGGAAATGTTTTTATTCCACATCATTTCTCTTACATTATTGGGCTTTTCTTGTAATTTCTTACTAAAATCTTTCACTGTTGTTATATTTGTAGTGAATTTAATTTAGCCGGGATATGGAATAATTCCTCCTGGTTTGAGGTTGCTGAGCACTACAGGACTAGCATCCCTGGCACTGCCACTAAATGCTAATGGCAGTGCCCTCCTATCATTGGGCAAACCAAAATGTGCATGCACACACACTTGCTTGCAATCAAGAATCACTGTCTTATCTGTTTCTATTGTATTATAAATGAATAATTAAAGTTCTTAACATGACATTTTGGAGATTAATTTATCAGCCTGTTAGATATATGCATTGAATCTCTACCTCTTCAGTAATTCACATATAATCTGGAAAATCTATATCCAAAGGGGGGTTGAAAAACAGGAATAATCGAGTCTACTACATTATCTCCACACTTAGATTCCATTGAGAATCTAAAAGTAGTTTAACTTATATTTGAGGCAAATGTATTTTAGGACATGTTGCTAAGAGTAAATATTACAAATAAGTAATTGTGAATCTGTAGCCAAGGAACCCTTTGGGAATTTTCATGATTACTATCAATGGTGAAGATAGTTTTGAATAGTTCTTTGAAGGATGGAATGTTAACATTTAAAGGACCTGTGAAGAGCTCTGGGCCAAGGTTCCCACCAGATACTCTTAAGCCATTAGAGAATTAGGCATGCTCATTCTAGATTCTTTGTCTTTTATGAAACCACATCTAGAGTGTATTTACCAACATCCCTGTGGTAATGAGTTTGCAAATCATCATGTATATGATACATGATATATATTATGTAAATATGATACATGTGAATACATAAATAGGTAAAGAAACCCTTTTAGCCTTGTTTAATACAGTTTCTCCTTAAATCCATTATGCTGGAAATACTTGTTTGGGGCACAACTAGCAGCACAGTACATCAGTCACAGCACCAAGCATCTTTCATTTATTGTGTTGTCTGGTGCACACCACAGCCCTACAAGGTAGATATTATTGCCCATCTCTCCTTTATAGATAAGAAGAAGGATCCATTAACTTAGTATGCCAGCATTTGAACCCAGTTAATTTTTAAGTTTGCTATTAATTGCTAGATAGGTTCACAGTCCTGTTTTTCACAACTTTAGAATGGAAAAGCTCTGAAAACTGCAAACCCTAACATGAACTAGGTTTTAATCCTACATATTGTGAATATTTATATATTTTACTGAAACAAATAAAAAGTAATGTGTTTGATTATACTTGCTGCCCCAGATAGCCCAGAAGGTATTTTATAAATATAGAATGTACTTATTTCTAAACAGTGTTGTGGTTTTAATAATTGAAAAATGTTGAACTTCGAAAGGCGTCTGACCCCATGGGTTTCTTAAGAGTGAGATTGTGACCTATACCTTTATCTGCATTCAGTTAACACAAAAGATAATTACTTACATGTAACATAAATGTAAGTTAAAGAATGATGACCACTGTAAGCCTACCACCTGGCTTAAAAAAATAGAATGTTATCAACTCATTTGAAGACCCTGTGTGCCTGTCCCCTATTGTATCTCTCTCTCTCTCATTCCCAGAGGTAACTACTATTCCGAATTGTGTATATGTGATTCCCTTGCATTTAAAAAAAATAACTAGAGACATTTTCTTATGTTCCTACTTTCTCACGTTTGTTAGTAACTTGTTTGCTGTCATCAGGAAGATTTTACCTCAGATTTACTCATGTTTGCTTAAGTGTGTCTTAGGTGATTCTGTTTTGTAAGAATTGCATGAAATAATTCAAATAGGAATAAATCTGAAGTCACTTCGGGCTTGCAAAAAAGAAAAATTGTATGCAAAGTTATATAATATATAATATGTATATTATATATATAATAATGTTATATATGAATTAACATTATGTTAATGTTAACTCACCAATGTAGTAAAATCTATAACAGAACATAATTCCTGGATAACCGAAGGTTTTGAATAGTCCTTGGATATTTGGCATAGGAGGATTTAATCTGCTTTTTAAAATTTGTTGACTTTTTTTTTTTCAGAAATGGATTGACTTGCACCTAAATGAAATTATTTATCTAATGATCTCTTGGACTTAAAGCCCTTTGTTTCTGCAGTTACTTTGCATGAGTGTTTACTACCTCTCAGTCAGCATTCTTTACAGCATTAATACACACAGGAGGAAGGACCACCTGCGTTAGAATCACTGTAACTTGTTGAAAATCCACATTTCCAAACTGAACACCCAGATATTCTAATTCAGTACATCTGAGTGAGGTTCAGGATTCTGTATGTTTAACAAACATCCCAGGTGATTTGCATGAAGACCAATGTCTGAGAACCACTGCTTACAGAAATCAGAGTACTTTACTGGCATCTTTGAACTCTTAGGATCCTAAACTACCTGCTTTCTTTTTCCTTGTCTTAGCTTTCTAAACTTGGAATTAGGAGGTTTATTCAAGTCCTGGTTCTTCCACTTTCTGGCTAGCAATCTTGGGCAAGTCATTTAAATTCTGCAACTGTGTCCTCATCTGTATAATAAGAACAGTGATGTCTTCACTGCCCAGCCTCCAGCATATTTGTGATTAAAGAAAAATGAGATAAGATAGTAATTTTCCATTATAAAGTACTCCATCCACACTGTTAAGTTTGTTGCTTTTTTTTTTTTTTTTTTTTTTTTTTACTGTTTCCCAAGATTATTGTCTTGGGTCGCTGGCCTTTTGGGTGGGTCCTAAAGTAGGAGGAGTCCTTGACAGTGCTTTCCAGGTAGTACTCTGAATTTACAATAGAGCTATTCAATGCTCATACTCCTATCATTAGGGTGTCTGGATGAAACGTACTTCTTCTGATTTCTTAGTTTTGTTTTATATACTGTGCTATGATTTAGCTCCAGCGGCGCCATGAACAAATGAAAAAGAATTTGGAAGCACAGCACAAAGAATTAGAGGAAAAACGTCGTCAGTTTGAGGATGAGAAAGCAAACTGGGAAGCTCAACAACGTATTTTAGAACAACAGAACTCTTCGAGGTAACTAATAGCAGATTACTAATAAATTAATGTATTAATGAAATTAATGTGTGTATTAATGTTTTAAAGAATTGTTTTCCTATTTATTTAAAAAACATTAGAATAACACTTAAAAAGTCATCACCCATTATCATGCATTCCAAACACAATGGTTTTCATGGATAAATATTTTTATATGGATGGATACAGTCTGTGTCCATTAGCAGTATTTTTTCAGTACATCTTTCATGACTTAATCTTCATAATTATGATTTAGCAGCTTCATAACATTCTCCCCAGTTAACTCACCTTAATTGGATTTCTTACCTCCTCTCCCCAATTGTTGGACATAAGGGTTGTTTTCAATTTTTGGCACACAAAGGGAACATTCTTCAAAATCTATTACATATTTAGGAATATGTTTTAACTGTACTGGATTATGTTTTTACAATAAAATTCTTAAGACAAAATATTAGATATTTAATTTCCTTTACAGCTAATCAATTACTTTCTCTTAATTTATACAAAATTCAATAATATTTGAATTTTTGGTTTTCTTTTCTTTAATAGTTTTATTTAAAACTGAAAAGTGGCATTCCTATAAGGATTATATGGTTTTTCCTCGTTACTAAACATTTTCAGATTTGACATTTGTTCTACTACACTATACTATTAACATTTTACCCAAAGTAGAGGAAAATAGATTTGTAAAAGCAGTTGCACTGCAGAATGCAAATGACAGTGGGGGAAAAGAACACCCTATTTGATGC
Source organism: Colobus angolensis palliatus (assembly GCF_000951035.1). Lineage (NCBI taxonomy): Eukaryota > Metazoa > Chordata > Mammalia > Primates > Cercopithecidae > Colobus > Colobus angolensis. Next base: position 3,620,329 of record NW_012116289.1, on the reverse strand, counting down.
TAGTTGATATTTTTTAGTTTGTGCTGTTTCATTTGGAAATAATTGTTCTTGTATATTAAAATTGGGTTTTGCCATATTTTTTACTATTTATCCTGGAGTTTTGTCAAATATTTGTCTAAGAAAATACTATTATAGAATAACATTGTCTTGGCTGTTTACTTCTAAGTCTTTTAATTTTTTTCAGTGAAAAAGTATCTGAAAATCCCAACATTGTTGTAATCGGGTTAGCTGCTGTTGTCATGTTTATCAAATGGTTACTCATCTTGGTTATTTCCCTTTCATCATTTAGAACCTTGGAAAAGAACAAGAAGAAAGGGAAGATCTTTTAAACTCTCTATTGACCACCAGTTACGTATTAGTTGCCAATATGCCAGCTTGGACATCAGTGTTTGTTGGATCCGTTTGACCAATTTGCACCAGTTTTATCCATAATGATGGATTTAACAGCATGACAAAAATTATTTTTTTGTTTGTTGTTCTTGATGGAGATTAAGATGCCTTGAATTGTCTAGGGTGTTGTGTACTTAGAAAGTAACAGCTCTAAGTACCTTTCCTACATTTTCTTTTTCTTTTTTTATTAAACAGATATTTTCAGTTTAATGCAAGAGAACATTTTACTGTTGTACAATCATGTTCTGGTGGTTTGATTGTTTACAGGATATTCCAAAATAAAAGGACTCTGGTAGGTTTTCATTGAGGATAAATTGCCATAATATGATGCAAACTGTGCTTCTCTGATAATTATAATACAGAGGTTCCATTCAGTGCAGCATATACAATAATGTAATTTAGTCTGACACAGTTGACCCTATTTTTGACACTTCCATTGTTTAAAAATACACATGGAAAAAAAAAACCCTATATGCTTACAGTGCACCTAGAGCTTTTTTATAACAACCTCTTTTTGTTTGTTTTGGATTCTTTAAATATATATTATTCTCATTTAGTGCCCTCTTTAGCCAGAATCTCATTACTGCTTCATTTTTGTAATAACATTTAATTTAGATATTTTCCATATATTGGCCCAGCTAAAATAGAATATAGCATCTTTCATATGGTAGGAACCAACAAGGAAACTTTCCTTTAACTCCCTTTTTACACTTTATGGTAAGTAGCAGGGGGGAAAATGCATTTATAGATCATTTCTAGGCAAAATTGTGAAGCTAATGACCAACCTGTTTCTACCTATATGCAGTGTCTTTATTTTACTAGAAATGGTAATCATGGCCTCTTGAAGAGAAAAAAGTCACCATTCTGCATTTAGCTGTATTCATATATTGCATTTCTGTATTTTTTGTTTGTATTGTAAAAAATTCACATAATAAACGATGTTGTGATGTAATAGTGTGTGGGGTCTTAAATATCTTACAGTCGGCGTACTAGACTAGAGTATGTTTGGGAAGAAGCTTTTCAACTTGAGTTTGCCTCCTCTACGATGACATCTCTTATATGCTTGTCTTATTGAGAATGCATATGTGCTGTTTTCTAATTTAAGAGATACCATATCTCTATTCATTTCTATCTCTCATTTGTATACTTATTTTTCTGAGATCAATTTTTTTTTTTCCCCCAGACAGGGTCTTGCTTCATTGCCCAGGCTGGAGTACACAAACATGACTCACTGCAGCCTCAACCCTCTGGACTCAAGCAGTCCTCCTGCCTCAGCCCCCTTGAGTAGCTGGATTGCAGGCGTGTACCACGATGCCTGGCTAATTTTTCTATTTTTTGTAGAGATGGGGTTTCATTATGTTGCCCAGGCTGATCTCAAACTCTTAAGCTCAAGTGATCCACCTACCTCAGCCTCCCAAAATTCTGGGATTACAGGCATGAGCCATCATGCCCGGCCTCTGAGAACAGTTTCTAACTCATTCAGATTAGGTATACTCTCAAGTTCCTGGAAACTGAAATTTTTTTAACTGGAAAGAGGGTGGTGTAATTTCTTTTCTCAAGGTCAAGTGACATAGATTTTAACATAATGCATAATTTTAGTAAGAAATTAAGTAATTAATGTAGCTCAGTTTATTATTTTGAAATGTTTTACCCTGTTTACATTTTAAAAGTAAAGACCTAAGCAGAGGGAATAATTATAAGTCAATAGCAGAGAGATTGTTGTTTGGGTGTTTATTTTTTTCCGTTTTTGTGTTGAGAGATTGGGTTAACACCTCTAGCCAAAAATGTTTGGTTTTAGGGAGGCTAAGAACAACCTACTGAATTTGGAGAATGCAAAGGTAAAAAAGGTATATAGACAGCCTGCCTAACTCGTTAAGTACTACTGCTTCTGGGAAATATTATTTCAAAATTCTATGTATTATTATAAAAAATTTGTAAGACACATTCATTATTCTACCATGCTAATGAAAACTTTCAGAAGTCTTTATCCATGGCATGCCCAGGGTTTCACCTGAATCTGATATAGCATCTATATAACTTTACTTTTACTAGGACTTTTGATTGTTGACTCCAGGCTTAAGTATGTCAGAAGGCTCTTTTTGCTATTTGGCCTGTGGATTTCTGAGAGGATCATTCACAATACATGTAAAATTCAGGTAGGCCTAAGGAAAGGCCAGCTTGTAGACAGCAAAATGGCAATGTCTGTTCTCCGCTGTCAGAGGCATTATGTAATTGAAGTATCCTGTTAGCCACTGTCTTTTTGCTAATTAAGTGGGGCTGAACAAGTAAGCACTAATACTGGTAAACCACTTGGGCACCTTGTGGATAGAGTTTTGCTGCCACCTAGTGGAATGGGATATCATTGCTTCCATAGCAGGTTCACAAGCAAATTAAGTGGACACAGCTTATTTCTGTGTAGCTCAGGCTGTAATCTTGAAAGCTGAGGAGATACCCATGCCTCTCGGACTCATTAGCTGGGTGTCACATCACCACCTGCACATTCTGACCCACCGCATCTTAATATGTTTTATCCTGTTGGAGGAACTAATCTAGGAGTAGAAGTCAGAATATGGTAGGTAAGGGGAAAAAAGGAAAGATGGCTTGATAGCTACGAATGCATCAGCAGCAAAATGTTGACTCAGAAAATTATCTAGATCACGGTTTCCAAACCTGATGCTGTTTCCTTACAGAAATATTTGTTGAGCATGTGTCCATAATTATATGTATTGATCAACAAAAATATGTGTCAACAAATGTACTGCTACACTAATGTGAACATTATGAAACAAAATTTGAAAGAGTGAAATAAAAAGGTTTGCACTCTCTTGCCAAGCCCCAATGAATTATTACTTTCCACCTTGGAGGCCATCGATCTAGGTAGTATGTGGATAGTTAATAGTTATTGTTGAATCACCAGGGAAGGTCCTAGTGAAGACCGCTGTAATGTCCTACTTGATTTGAAAGGAAAATCTGCCACATCAGTAAATCGCAGTCCTTTCTGATAATAAGCTTGCAAATGTAAGTCCTTGTACTTCATTCAGAATTTTACCTGCCCCTTTTGTAATAACTTCCCGTAGCTGTCCTGTTCCAGATGGTAACCTAAGTAGTTACATGTGTTATTTAATCCTTAATGATAACAATTGGATAAGTTATCTATTAGGATAACTTATTAATACATTAATAAATGAATAAGTTGCTAAACATTTTAAACCCTGTTTCCTCATCTGCAAAAGGATGAGGAAAGTGAGGGTTTAAGATGTTTAGTAGCTTATTCAATAGGTGGTAACTGGCAGAACCAGAGTTTGAACTGGTCTTGGTTACATCAGGGCCTGTGCTTAAATCTTAAGCCTTACGAGTACATGGTCTGCTACACTGCTACATTTCTGAAGCATGATCTTCTACAGAGTTGTTAGCACGGAGCAGAAGCTCCCTGATTAAGAGGGTCAGCTGGCCACCAGGCAGCCTGGAGAAGCAGAAAGCACCAGACACGCTCATTGTCTCAGTTTAGACCCCAACTCTGTGAATTGGGCATGTAACTTCTCTGAATGTTTCCTCAGCTATAAATAGGCCCCATGCCTTCCTTGCTGGTTTGGAGTGAGGATTACATTGTGACTGCACACGTTAAGGTGTCCAGACCTCAAGAATGTGACGATCTGCTGGGGTCATGACACACCAAAAAGTACTCAGTTTTAGTGATGGTTTATTTTTAGGAAATGTGCATAGTGCCATGATAAGTCTCTGGATCTGCTTCTTTTTGCACAGAGATAGTCTTCTGGAGTTAATTCCATGGCAATAAGGTAATTTTGGTCAAAAGAGGAAAGGTGTTAGTAATTGGAGTTATAAAATACATCATTCTTTGTAAGTAATGCTGAGATGGTTTATCAGTCTCATGTTTAATGAAAACTTGTGCTGCTTTTCAAGCGAACTTGGTTCCCATAATTTGGGATTAATCCATAGAATGTTCAAAATTTAGTGTCAGCCATTTTCAGCAGAAAATAGGGGCTGACAATTTCCTGTGTTCTTTAGAAGACTTTGAAAGCTTCATGGGAAGAATGAAGACTATTCTTGGCCAGAACATTTGTCCCATGGGGTGCTGGACCCAGCCAAACAGCCTTGTATTGGCAAAGGAGGGTCAAGTGAAAGGAGACCTTGTTCTGTGCCAGGCTCTCAAAGGATAGCCTGAAACCCTATTGGCCACACAGAACCTCTGTTTTAGATGCTGTTTGTGGACCTGCCGAAATCTAATGCCACTCAGGGCTTTCTGAAACCCTATGGGGGTGGGAAGAGGCAGTAGTTGACACCTCTGAGAGAAGAGGTTTGTGAAGATGTGGCATAGATGAGGCTAGCAGAGGGGGGATAGTCAGACACTACCAACAAACTTCCTTTTTATTCTCTTTGTTCTCTCTTCGAGGTGGGCCACCCTGCTTAGCTCCCTTTTGTACAAGTATGTTGCAAGGGAGCAGCATTTCACTGGGAGATTTGCATGTAAGTAGAGCACAGATTCCCTTGGGTGAGGGGCTGGCGCTCACCCAAGTTTGGGGATACCAAACTAACTTGTTCTGGCAAAGGCATACAACATTTTTAGCCCTCATTTAATTCTGTTGTCTTTGAATTTTTAATGATCTCTTTCATATTTAAATATATGCTCTACTCTAGTGTAGCACAGAAAAATTCCCTGTGTCTTGGATAAGCCAGTAGTTTTAAGCAACTTGGCAAATGGCGAATGAAGCAATGAGCACTCTGGTATGAACCGTGGTGTTAACGTGAGCTTTTTTCCCTGCGTTTCAGAAGTCAGGGAATATATCGGTGGGATGTACTGGGAGCTGTCCAATTTTTTTTTTCCCCCCATAGGTATAAATCTCAATGTGTTTATACAAATCTCTGGCTTACCCTGATAAAGTTAAAAAACAAAACTAAATGTTGTGTTCAATATTTCGGGAACACAGTTCTCTCACTCAGACACAAATGAAATCTTCCTTAGACCTTTGTATTGCTGGGCAGAGGTGCCAGGAACTCAAATTGGCATTTTCTCTCTCAAATCTCCACCTCATTAGTGCCTAATTAGACCCCATCCCTAAGAGTCAGGTGCTTGGAAGATAGAATGGAGACTACTGATAAAAATTCACTTTCTGTAGTCGCCATTCAGGTATGATTGGCCTGATTATAGCTCATGTCCTGAAAAGGAGATAGATTTTTTTTTCTCCCAACTTGTAAGGACTGATGAATTCATCCCACCAAATGTGAATGTTTTAGACAGTATTGAAACTGGGAAAAATACTTGCCTATCAAGGGAGAGAGAACTCACTCAGAAGTCTAAGGGAAGGAAACAAAATTGGAAAAGCGCAGCAACAAATGTCTTGGAGTCCTTGCTGTGTGCAAATACAGAGTGTTCACATAGACTCTGAACTAGAACTCATGAGAATGCTATGACATGACCATTTCCACCTCTTTATAAAAACAAGCAAGCTAAAATTTCACGGTGTGATTCTATAACATTTGTATTTGTTATCCATTGTTTCACAATAAATGCCCCTCAATCCTGGCAACAAAATTTAAACCACAACAATCTGTAATAGTAACATTCGTTATCTTAGTTTCTGCAGGTTAGGAATTAAGCGGTTTAGCTGGGTGGTCTGGCAGGGTGCCTTGCAGTAAAGATGTTGGCTGAGGCTACAGTCAACTGTGGGCTTCAGTGGGGGTGGAGGATCTGCTTCCACGATGACTCACTGACATCACTGGCAAGTTGATGTTAAGCCCCTTGCCACATGGATCTCTCCACAGGGCTGCTTGAGTGGCCTTGTGACATGGTGGCTGGCTTCCTCCCAGAGCAAGTAATCCGAGAGAGCAAGGCATAAGCCACATGGCTTTTATGACCCAGCTCTGAGAGTCACACACATAATTTCCCAATATGCTATTGCTATTGCAGCTTCATCCTGTTCAATACGTGAAGAGGCTGTATAAGAGCAGGCGTACTAGAAGGCGGCTGCCACAGTATTTTATGCATTTTCTGGGTGATAGGCATCTGTTCATTTTTACAAATAATGCTACAGTGAATATTTCTGTATACATCTTGCCTAAATATGCAGGTGTTTCTGTAGGCTTCTGTACCACCATGAACAAAGCCAGCAAATACGTCATTTTTAGGTTCATAAGCCTCTGTATAGATTTCCGGGATGCATCATGCAGGATGTTTTATTCCCCTGCCTCTTCCCCACTCAGACCAGATCTCTCTAAAAGCCACCTTACATCCCTTATAGTCTCTTGACCAGAGAAGGAGATGGGATCTCTCCCTCTGCCTTAGAGTTTGGAAAGTCTCAGGAAAGAACTTTGACAGTCCCAGTAAGGAGGGTGGTACAGATGTGGTCACTGAGAACCACGGTGAGCCACACAGCACCTCTGATAGCCTGCAAATCTGCCTTCCTCCTAGGGACTGGATAAATGAGGTACCAGTTCTGCAGCACATCTGGGCTTTTGAATCAGACTCACCCATAACTCATGTACCAGCTCCAGGCATAACAGGTGGGCCATCCTGGGGCTTTGGGTATGTTGCTGTCATCCCATACTTCTCTTCCCCACACGCAGGCAGGCCATCACGAGACTCCAGGTCTTTCCACCCCTCCTTGCTGCCCAACCTAGATGTAGGTTTACACTGGCCCCTACTCCATGGGCCATGCATACAAACCCTATATCCCAGCACGCACTCCCCCTCATCCCAGTGCTGGCTTCCTGCTGGTACCCCCAACAGATTGCCAAATGCCCCTTCCCCGGACTTTTGACTTCATATTTTGGCATACTTTCAGACAATTTACAAAAAGGTTGCTAAAACACTTTTTGGTCTGAACTATTTTTGAGTCATTTGCAGCCTTGATGCCCCTTATACTAAATATTTGTGTGTATTTCCTAGAAACTCTCCTGTAATAACAGTAAACAATGATCAAAATGTGATGAAATTTAGTGAACTTTTAATAAGACTTAAAAACATGTATGGAGTTCTTAACTACCTTATCTTTAAGTTATGTATTCATATTTATATACTTTGCATTTTGCATTAAGTTCAAAGCCCCCAATTCAGGCTGTTGTGCTTGCATGTTCCTTCAAATAAATTCAAAGGGGGGTCACCTCGGTGTCCCTGGGTCTGGCCCCCTTTGGTGCCAATGGATCCTGTGGGTTGATTGGATGAAATCAGCAGCAGAATTGACACTTGTTTAGGGTTCAGGCTCCCAGTTCACTTCTCCCTCCATTCTGTGGGACAGCCTTATTCTTTTCCATCCCTCCCTCCTTCCCTGAGCTCCAGGTCATTGAGGGCATGGGTGCAGGTGCCCACTCTGCACCAGACACGCTCGGGCACGATGCTCCTGCCCTCCAGGACCGCGCGACCTCAGAGAAACATGCACGAAGCATTCTGAGAGGGACCCTTCTTGGCGCAGGGTCACATCTGCAGAAAATCCGGTGTTCAAAATCAGTGTTCCCTTCTGAGGGCCCATTAAAGACCCAAACCTTCAGTCTTCCATCCCCACGTCCAAAGCGGCGCTGGGCTCTAAGTGTTACCCGTCCCCGCTGAGACTTGCACTGGCGCGCCCAAGCCTGGCTGCTATCGGCGCTGGCGAGCGCCGGCTCCTTCTCGCCCCCTGGCGGCCGCCGCTCTTCAGGGCCCGGGGCTCCCCGTGCGCGTAGCCGCTCCCTCGCCCCGCGCCTGTGGGTCCCTTCTCCGGGGGGCCTCCGGTGTCTTAGGGTCGCCGGAGGCTGGAACCCACGGGGTCACCCTCCTAGGGTCAGCAGCGGCCGAGGCTGTTGCCACAGAAGGTGGCAGCACCTCCTCGCGGGTCGCAGGAGTCGCGGGGTGTGGGCTCCCTCAGGGGCTTCTGGAGCGCGACCCTGCGACCCATGCCATTCAGCAGTCAGATTTTATTTTGTTTCCGAAATACTTCAGGGCCGTCTAGTCTTTTTCTCTATTTAGGGAAGAGTTTTGAGAATGTTACAAAAGAAACAGACTCCTGAAACAGAACGTTACAGCTCAGCATGAAGAAAGCGTCCACAGAGTGTGCTTCCCCCGGGGGGTTAAACATAGAATCTCCCTGTGGCCCGCAGCAAGCAAACTCCCGTTAACAGGCTGAACGGTAAGCAAAATGTGGGTATTCCTTGCCATGCAATGCTCTTTAGCCTTAAAAAATGTGAGAGTCTGATGCGTGCTCCTAGGTGGGTGAACCGGGAAACACTTAGGCTAAAAGTGAAAGAAGCCAAACACGAAAGAACAAATACTGCATGAGTTCACAATGAAATATCTAGAATAGGCACATTCACAGGGACAGAAAG
>NW_012116289.1:3573986-3611576 GCF_000951035.1 Colobus angolensis palliatus | reverse complement strand
AATTTGCCCGTTTTTATTTGTGTTATTTGAGTTTTTGCTATTGAATTGTAGGAGTTCTTTATACGTTGTAGGATATTGACTCCATATCCGATGTATGGTTTGCGAAAACTTTCACATTAAAGTGAAAGAAGCCAAACACGAAAGAACAAATACTGCATGAGTTCACAATGAAATATCTAGAATAGGCACATTCACAGGGACAGAAAGCAGATTACGGCTTACCCGGGGCTGGAGGGAGAGGAAAATAGAAAGTTATTGCTTAATAGGTACAGAGTTTCTGTTTAGGGAGATGTCATGCTTGCTACTGAATTGTAAGTTAAACATTGGTTACATGGCAAATGTTATATGATACATAGTTTTCCATAATTTAAAAAATAGTGAAAACCCATTACGTTTACTCCTCTACCTCCCATTCACCTCTCTTAGGCCAGGGGCAGTTGAATGACGTAACTGGAGTCGTGCAAATGGAAGGCACAAGATTTGAGCCCATTGCAAACCCACCAGGACCAGTGAGGCACAGCGTTCCTCTGAGCAGCCAGCAGGCACCTGGGCCTGGAGGGGCTGCACCCTCACACCCCCTCACATCCCTGGGAACACCGCAGGTTACTCATCAACTTCCTCATTCTTCTCCCTGTGCTTTCTTTGGCCTGGGCCTGGTCTGGGCCTTGGGGTGCTGGACCCAAGCTTCCCAAAGCCAGGGAGTGACAAGGACTGTTCTAGAACCCCATCCTGCCTGTTCCCCGCCCAGGTCAGCACAACAAGAGGGAAACTCTGGTAGCTTCCCAGAGACCCCTCTCTCCTCCTTAGCAGGTGGGGGGCAGGAGTCAGGCCAACACGGTTCCCTCATCTCCAGGAACTTCCCCTGCTTCACTGCAGCCCCTCCCTGTGCCTCGTCCCTCTGAAAGCATAAGCTTACTCTCCTCTCCCACCACTGGTCCTCACCCACTCCTGTCCTCAACTCAGGGCACCAGGCCCCGGATCCCCATGCTTGGCCTCACCTCCACGCTCCGCAGCTGTGTGCATTGCCCAACAGGCACATCAAATGCCGCTTAGGTTGCCAAAGCTTTAGGAGGCAAAAAGCTTGAAGTTTGATACTGTTTTAGAAAAAGACATCAAATCACTTATGGGAAACCAGGATTTGCTGACCTTCATTGCACCTGTATAGAGTTTAAGCTGATTTTTCTTTTGAATTGGATAGGTGGGTGGTGGCGGCGCTCTTCTTGCAGGGCTGACAGCCACTGTGCATGTTGTTCTGGCCCTGGCCACCCTGCATGGGGGTCAGTCCCTTCTCCAGCTTCTCACTTACTCTCACCAGGGCCTGAACATCACAGGGAGGCCAGGGCCTGAGAAGAGCCAGAGAGAGGAGAAGGTGGGAGAGCCCTTCAGTTTGGAGTTTGCTGACTGTGGGATGGGGTGTGGGGCAGAGTGCCGGGCACGGATGGGAATGCTGGGGAGGGGTGGCCCTGGGCCAGGGAGAAGCTAGGGCTGGCGTCAGCACAGGGGATGACAGGTCACCCTAGGGGTTCCCATTTTGGGTAGTGGTCAAGGACAACAGACAGCATCAACACCCTGATGGCTGCAGAGAGGGGAAGATACAGGCCTGTCCTCAGAGCATCAGCCTGGCCAGTGGAAGTGGAGCACTGGATTAAGAGTCCCCAGCGACCTCATCATGTCCTTGGTGGATGTGGGACCTCTCTGGAGAAAGGCAGTGTCAGCTTGGGTTTGACAGACACTCATGGAAGGACCCCCATGGGTTGTGACTGCACACACTGGGTTCACCATGCTTATTTTGACCACATGGAGAGCCTGTTGATCCCAGCTATTCAGGAGGCTGGGGCAGGTGGATGGCTTGAGCCCAGCAATTCAAGTCCAGCCTGGGCAAGACCCTATCTCTCCAAAAATATAAATTAATTAATAAAAATATGTCAAAACTTTCTGGTAGGTGATCTGGTTATGGGAATGGGGGTGTGAGTGGAGGCCTGTGAGGCCCCTCCCTGTGCCCTGTCCCCTTCTGTCCATCTAGAGGAGTGTGTATGTGAGGAAGATGAGGCGGAAGAAGCAAGTATGGGCCCTGACTCCACTATCCGGTGGGAGAGCTGGGGACATAACTCCCAGTGGGCACCAGGGGGCAGTGCAGCCCCAGCATCAGGCCCTTCCCACAGGGGAACCCTGGCTTCAGCAGCTTCAGAGGCAGTGAACTCCTGGGGCTAGATCAACGTTTTTGGATTTTAAGAAGTAAAAGACGTTTTGAGCGTCATGAACTTGGTGCAGGTCTTTGCAGTACCAGGTGGAAAAACCTCATTGGGGGAACAAATCATGAGACCAGGTTCTGCTCTCCAGCTCTGATGAGAAGCAAGTTCTCCCTCCTCTCTCTGCCACAGTTTCTTTACTCGTCAGACTGAAATGGTGTCTTCCCCACCTACTGCTCAAAGATCTCTCGTGCCATTGATGTGAAACACTTTTCCCATGTTCAAGGTGGCTGGCCCAGTCATTGGCATCCCTGTGGCAAAGAAATGTACCACTGTTATGCCTTTATAAATGGATTCATAAAGAGTCTGTTGTTTGTTTGTTTTTTTTTTTTCAGGCCAGGCGTGGTGGCTCGGGCCTGTAATCCCAGCTACTCAGGAGGCTGAGGCACGAGAATCGCTTGAACCCAGGAGGCGGAGGTTGCAGTGACCCAGGATTGCCCCACTGCATTCCAGCCTGGGCAATAGAGCGAGACTCGGTCTTAAAAAAAAAAAAAGTCTGTTTTTTGGAATTAATTTTCCATAGATGGAAACATGCAGCAGATGCGTGATGCTCTGGCTTCCATGGCCACAGACGGCCCGGAACAGTCACTAGCTAGTTTGGCCTCAAAAGAAGTGAGACCTGCGGAGGGTCAAAATCATCAAACTGGCCTGCAGGGGGCCTCAGTAGCGCCTGGGAGCCTCTCAGGTATGGGGGTGGGAGACAGTCTGTGGTTATCCACTGCTGGATGTCCGCTGCTAAGGCCTTCCCTTTACTAGAAGGTTCTATGGCTAAAAAGCAACCATCCCCTCAAAGTGAAAGGAGGGAGAAGACATATGAATTTCTGTCTTTTTCTAAAACCTGACAACATTTTCTGAAAGAGCTTGGGTCTGCCCAATCTGAGGAAGGCAGTGAGGCCCGCACAGGACAAGACAACCACAGGGTGAATTCCCAGAACCAGGTTTTGAGCACATCCCCTGGGAGGGGCAGGCAGTGCGTGCTGGAATAATCCAGTGAGGCCACACTGGCTTACTGAGAGGAAGACTTTGCAGGTGGACGTGACTTTCTAATAGGGCATCAGATTCTAAAAGTCCATTCTGCCCAGATAATTTATATGAATCTCAACCATGTTCATCAGGTAGGTGCCAGTTCTCACTCGATCCTGAGAGAGTTCCCTAACTTGTGTTTTTAAGAGTCAAATTTCTTATTTGGAGAACACAGACGATTGTCTCTACCTCATGGCATTTTGGTGAAGATAAAATGAGATTATATCTACCAAGTGCCTAGCAGAGCATGTAGGATGCAGTATAAGCTCAATAAATGTTAGTGTGGCAGGTTGCGGGGTGAGCGACTGTGAAATTTTGGTTGTTTAGTTCAGGGGTTTTTGTTTAAGTGCTTCTGGTCATCCTTGTTGGGTGGGGGCAGAAGAGTGGGTTTGTGGTTTATTAGGGAAAAATGAAAAGTATTTTCCTTCCAGGAAAAGAGCCAGACTTTCCTGTTCAAGGTCTTGGCCCCTGTTCCAGCCCCACTTATAGCCAAAAGTAGGAAAGAAGATAGCCTTGTGGTTTTAAGGCTGATGCCCTGTCATGGCAAAAAGAAGCAGAATGGACGTGTTGTGTTGTGGAGACTTGAAAGGGGGCGGTGGCCTGAGGCTGTCACGTGTCTCTTGAGGACTGGAGAGAACCAGCCTTCCCCTCGGCCTGACCTCTGAGGAGAGGACGGCTGTTGCGTACTATAGGGCCTGCGTAGGCCCAGTGGGGAGGGCGGAGGTGGCCTGGAGCCCTCCTCCTTGGCACTGCCCTGCCAGATGCAGAGGGGAGGCCCAGGAGTGTGTGCTATGGGTGAGGCTGCAGCACTGCCCACCTGGTGTGCAACTTTCCTGCCAGATGTGGGGAGCGGCCCTGACCTGGGACCCCAGATCTGGACCCCTGGAGAAACTTTTCAGGGCCAGGTAACCCCAGCCCCCACCCAAGGTTCTTGTGGAATCCATAGGAGGAGTCCTCACATGCCTGATTTTAAATACATGCCAGTCTAAGTGGGTAGAGAAGGAATCAGTTCAAAATAAACCAGAGGACAACACATTTGACATGACTGGCCCCTTGGGGAGAACATGGATAACACTGGCCGAGGTCTTGGGATCTCAGCAAGTCAGCACCAGACGTAACTGCTCAAGTGATTTTCATATTGTGGTTTTGATGTTCTTGATATCAAATGGGCAGAGGCCCGAGGAGTCACAAACTACACACACACACACACAGCAGCAGCAGCAGCAGCAAGTAAGAAGTAGAATGAGCCAGGACTAAAGCCGAGTAAAATGCAAATATACACACAGTGACACCAGGCAGCTGTGAGGACACCCACATCTAGGGATACATCTCAAACATACTGGTGAGGAGATGGGTATGGGAGCTAAAGGAATAATAAGCAAAAAAAAAAAAAAAAAGCCAGAAGAGGTGTCATGTGCCCTGTCAGTGATGATAGTGTCCTGAAGCTGGGAGGATGACAAGCACAGTTCTCTGCAGAGGTGGCCCACAGAGGTGACAGCCAGGCAAAAATGGTGGGCAGAAGCCCCAGAGGGTCTGCCCAGATGCCATGAAACCTACAAGCAGTGCCATGAGGCTGCGGGGAATTCGTTAGGCACATGGAGGGATTTCCAGGCCTGTGTCTGCTCTTCTGTCCATGTTGAGTTACCAGTGTTGACTCACACCCTGGCACCTGGAGGGATTTGTGTGGGTCACCTGGCAAGCACGTAGGTTCGTGTAAATACAAGCAGCCTAGGTCTGACAGGAATTTCCTTACTGCTTTCCTTCAGAATTGATATTAGAAGTAAATTGTTCTCTTTAAAGTGTTCAACCCTAACATGTCCCACTGGGGAAACTTCTCTTTTTCTGTGGCCAAACACTATCAGGTTTTGTGGATTTTACAGAAGAACCAGAATCGAGGGCCAGACCTCACCCTGGGCAGCCCTGCTATGTCTTTAAGTGATGGGGCTTGCCTGTGAATTGTCCTTGTTGGAAAGATGGGGGATAGCTTTAGTGCGGGCCACCATTGCTGGTGACACACAGCCTTATCCAAGGAAGTACATTAAGAACTCAGTGCTTGTGGTCATCAAAGAGATTCCAGTCTCTTTTTGGAGGAACTGGTTAAATCTATTATGATCTAATCAGACAATGTAATATTTTGTCCCTATGAAAAAATCTTACTTTTGAAGCCTTCTTATTGACACTGGAAAATGTAAATGTTACGTCTGCTGAAACAATATTTAGCGACTGCCTTTGCCCAGAACATGAACTGATTAGGGCCAAGCAGAAGCACAAACAAGTCACATAAGAACCTGCTGGGAAGAATTCTGGCAGTAAAAACTGTTTTCCATACCATAGCTGACTGGTTTGCTTTTCAGACCTTGTGAGCCAGAGGACATGTTCCCAGAATCACACAGTGCAGGAGGCTTGGTCCTGGAAAACTGCCAGGTGGTCAGCAGTCAGTGATGAGGGATGTGATCACAGCGGCGTTTCCCAGCCAGGCCTCGTGCAGGGGCCACGCCTTCCCACGTCCTCACACACCCTGGTCCCAAAGTCATCTTGGAAGCACAGTCTCTGAACCCTTATCTAAGGATTAAAGAATAGCAGAAAAACCAGACATTTAGAGGCATTTAGACATTTAAAAGAGTCCAAGAAATCCAGGCGGCCTGTGTGACCTTCATTTTCTCCCACGAGAGAGATGTAGGGACTTGGGTGCTGTGCTGTCCGCGAGGCCATGGGACAGCCCCCCCAGCCCACAGGAGTAGGGGTGCTCTGTGTGCAGCTGCACTCAGCCTCTCCACCGCCTCCTGTTCCAGGACACCGTCATTTGACAGGGCTAAGATTTTGTTTTTAATGTTCATAAAGCCTCTTAATCCTGAGAACAGCTTGACTGTGCATTGAGTTCCTGAGAACAGGACTAAAATATCTATACAATATGAGTCCAATTATATTTATGGCTAAGCATCCAAATATACCTAGAAAATAGAAGGAAATGGGCCAACATATTAACAGCTTCCCTCCCACCTTCCCCCACACACAACTGTGATGGTTTTAAGGGAAGTTAAAATGTTTCCTTAAAAACAGCTTTATTGAGATATAATTGGTACTGAACTTTGCTTTAAGAAAACAAAAAATGAACATTAAGATTTATTTTTTAAGATTTAGGGTATACGAAAATGAAATAAAAGGCATCGAGATTGTAAAAGATGAAGAAAAACTATACTTGCAGATGATATGATCTTATATAGAGAAAATCCTAAGGAATCCATGAAAAATCTATTAGAACTAATAACCAAGTTCAGCAGAATTGCAGTATACATTGACAATTTATTTACAAATCAATTGTATTTCTTTTTATTGTTATTTGTGAGACGAATTCTCGCTCTGTCGCCTAGGCTAGAGTGCAGTGGCACGATCTCAGCTCACTGCAACCTCCGCCTCCCAGGTTCAAGTGATTCTCCTGTCTCAGCCTCCTGTGTAGCTGGGACTACAGGTGCCTGCCACCACACCTGGCTAATTTTTGTATTTTTAGTAGAGACAGGGTTTCACCATGTTGGTCAGGCTGGTCTTGAACTCCTGACCTCAGGTGATCCACCCACCTCCGTCCCCCAAAGTGTTGGGATTACAGACATGAGCCACCATGCCCAGCCAAATCAATTGTATTTCTATACACTGGCAGTGAAGAATCAAAAAATGAAATTAACAAAACAATTCCATTTATTAATGTAATAAAAAAGAATAAAATATTTAGGAATTTAATAAAAGAAGTACAAAACTTATACTCTATAAACTATAAAACACTTGAAAAATGTTAGACAATGTAAAAAAATGGACAGATATCTCATGTTCATGGATCAGAAGAACAAATATTGTTAAGATGGCAAGACTCCCCAAACTGATCTACAGATTTAACAGAATCCCTGTCAGCACATGCCACTACCCCCTGTCCCCCAGCTGGCTTCTTTGCAAAAATGGGCAAATTAATTCTAATATTCACATAGAAACTCAAAAGACCTAGAATAGCCAAAATGATACAGAAAAAGAAGGACAAAATTGGAGGACTCAAACTTCTGATTTCAAAACCTATAAATCTACAGTAATCAAGACAGTGTGGTACTGGCATTAAGATAGACATATAGATCAGTAGAATGGAACCAAATATCCAGAAATTCTTACATTTACAGTCAACTGATGTCCAACAAAACTGCCAAAATAATTCAAACAGAGAAAGAGGAGTCTTTTCAACAAATGGTGCTGGGACTAGATATCCACGTGCAAAAGAATGAACTTGGACTCCTAATTTACTAAAAATGGATCGAAGACCTAAATTTGAGAGATAAAAAACTCTTAGAAGAAAACACAGGGGTGAATCTTCATTACCTTGAATTTGGCAATGGTTTGTGAGATATGACACCAAAAGTATGAACAACAAAAGAAAAAAATAAATAGAAATTCATCAAAATTTAAAATTCTGTGCTACAGAGGATACTATCCAGAAAGCGAAAGACAACACACACAATGGAAGAAAATATTTGCAAATCATGTATTTGTTAAGGGATTTGTATTCTAGAATATATAGAACTCTTAAAACTCAACAATAAGACAAATAACCCAATTAAAAAGTGGGAAAAGAATCTCAATAGACATTTGTCCAAATATACAACCACATGAAAAGAGGTTCAACACAACTGTCGAAGAAATGCAAATCAAAACCACAATGAGATACTATTTTACATCCACTGTATTAGTCCATTTTCATGCTGTTGATAAAGACATACCTGAGACTGGACAATTTACAAAAGAAAGAGGTTTAATGACTTACGGTCCACATGACTGGGGAGGCCTCACAATCAAGGAAGAAGGCAAGGAGGAGCAAGTCACATCTTAGGTGGATGGTAGCAGGCAAAGAAAGAGATTGGGCAGGGAAACTCCCCCTTGTAACATCATCAGATCTTGTGAGACTTCTTCGCTATCACAAGAACAGCATGGGAAAGACCTGCCCCCCGTGATTAAACTATCTCCCACCAGGTCCCTCCCACAACACATGAAATTTCAAGATGAGACGTGGGTGGGGACACAGCCAAACCGTATCATCCACTATGATGGCTTTCATCAAAAAAGCAGATAACAAGTGTTAGTGAGAATGTGGAGGAAGCAGAAGCTCCACACGCTGCTGGTGGGAATGTAGAATGGTGGATCTACTTTGGAAGACAGTCTGGCAGTTCCTTCAAAAGGTAAACACAGGATTATCATGTGACCCCGCAATTCCACTTGTTAAAAATAAACTGAGGGCCAGGGCACGGTGGCTCATGCCTGTAATCCCAGTACTTTGGGAGGCTAAGGCAAGAGGATTGCTTGAGCTCAGGAGTTCGAGACCAGTCTGGGTGACATGGCAAAACCCTGTCTCTACAAAAATACAAAAATTAACCGGACATGGTGGCATGCACCTGTGGTACCAGGTACTCCTCCCACCCAGGAGGCTGAGGTAGGAGGATTGCTTGAGCCTGGGAGGCAGAGGCTGCAGTGAGTTGAGATCATGCCACTGTACTCCATCTTGGGTGACTGAGTGAAACCCTGTCTAAATAAATAAATAAATGCTGAGGCACATGAAAATTTTAATGAGTTTATTCGAGCATTCAGTGATTCATGAATTCAGCAGTACCAGACCACAAGCAGCTCAGTGACGGCGTGCAAGAGGAAACTTTTATAAGGTGTTTGTGGAAGCAAGACCATGAAAATATTTGATTGGTTAAGGTGGAAAGTCCTTAGTTAGAGGTTAGTTGGTGGCTTCTGATTGGTTTCATTTACTGTTTACATTGAATTGGGTTTTGGTTTCCTTACATAGGAACCCAATGTGCTGGAGCTGTCTCAACCTAATAGCCTCCCAATGAACTATGTTAACACATTCCTAGGTATATACCCAAGAAAACTGAAAGCATGTGTTTACACATAAACCTGCCTATGAATGTTTATATCTGCATTATTCATAATAGCCTAAAGGTGGAAAGAACCTAGTGTCCATCAACTGATGGCTAAACAAAAGGTAATATGTCAATACAATGGCATCTTATTTGTCATAAAAAGGAATGAAGCACTAATACATGCCACAACATGGATGGCAGTTAAAAACATTACGCAAAATGAAAGAAGCCAGTCACAAAAGACCACATATTCTATGATTCCATATATAGGAAATGTCCAGAACAGACAAATCTATGAAGATGGAAAGAAGATTAGTGGTTGCCTAGGACTGGGAGGTGGGGTGAGGAGATTGGGGAGTGATAGCTAAAGAATGCAAAGTTTCTTTGGGGGATTATAAAAATTTACTAAAATTAATTGTGATGGTCACACAATTCTGTAAATATACTAAAAACCATTGAATTGCATACTTAAAATTGATGAATTGTAAAGTATGTGATATCTCAATAAAACGGTTAAAAAAAAATTTAGGTGCTAATTACTTTGGAGAAGAGTCATTACTTTAAAATAATTCACAACACTATTTTCTTAACGATCAAACTTAAAAAATGCATTTAAAACTGTGGTTCAGTTCCAAGGAGGTAAAAGCTCTCTATCAGGAAAACTAAAACACACTGCTGAAAGAAATCATAGATGACACAAAGGGAAACACATTCCATGCTGATGATGGGAAGAATCAACATTGTGAAAATGACCATACTGCCCAAAGCAATCTACAGATTAATGCAATTCCATCAAAATGCCATCATCATTATTCACAGAACTAGAAAAAAAAAATCTAAAATGCATATGGCACCAAAAAAGAGCCCACATAGCCAAAGCAATACTAAGCAGAAAGAACAAACCTGGAGGCATCACACTACCTGACTTCAAATTGTGCTACAGTTGGTGGCTCACACCTGTAATCGTACCACTTTGGGAGGCCAAGGTGGGTGGATCACTTGAGGTCAGGAGTTCAAGACCAACCTGGCCAATATGATGAAACCCCATCTCTACTAAAAATACAACAATTAGCTGGGCATGGTGGCATGCTCCTGTAATCCCAGCTACTTGGGAGGCTGAGGCAGGAGAATCGCTTGAACCCAGAAGGCAGAGGTTGCAGTGAGCCGAGATCGCACTCCAGCCTGGGCAACAGAGTGAGACTCCATCTCAAAAACAAACAAACAAACAAACTCATTCCACTTCTGGTCTGCTTTATGCTTCTCCTGAGACATTGACAGGAAGTTGCCAAGTCTAAATAAACAATGAACCAAATATATTTGTCCAGACATGTAGGGAAGAGGTGAACCACAGGGCTGGGCCTGCCTTGGGAGTCCAGCACAATGAATTCATGGCTCATGAGTGTTTTGTAAGAAAGAAGATCAGTCATGGTCCAGAACTGCAGCATGGGAAGACAAGCCATTCAGACTTATGAATAATCACTGTCCACTGGCTTATCATCACATCCACTCTAGAACACAGGACTCCTCAGGGATGTAGTTTAAGTTCCCTATAATTGGGGTCAAAGGTCACACCTTTACAATGGGGAGACTTCTATTCCCCATTTGTCGAACCTGAGTGGGTTTTACTTGTTTGTATTTTTAGAAAAAGAAGAAAAACTGTATATTCCGCCTTAAATTTAATCTTAAATTTCTTTATGCCAGAAGCTTCTTCATGAGACTGTTTTAGATATTTGCATATATCGCACACATATATACACATATCTGACATTCCATTCACAGTGTGACATTTTCCATCAGTGCTTTTCCTGGGCACTGATGAATTCACAATTGCACTTAAGGGAATAGATAAAATTCTGAATCCCGGATTGGCCTGAATTCACATTTAGACAGCCATGATAAGTCTGTGAGCATAATAAATGTCTTCTGCATCTTAGAATTCCAGAGACCTGGATTCTTATAATAGACTCCCTCTCCCACTACCATTTACCAGCAACCAGACTCAGAGTCCTCAGCTAGAAGGAAGGCTGATCATACCTGCACAGCCATCCTCACGGATCTGGGGAGGTCATGAATATGAAAGCGCTTTGTGAGCTGCACAGACTTCGGTTTGAAGTTTGTTTCCACCATTTTTTCTTTTGAGACAGAGTTTTGCTCTTGTCACCCAGGCTGGAGTGCAATGGCACGATCTTGGCTCACTGCAACCTCTGCCTCCCAGGTTGAAGCAATTCTCCTGCCTCAGCCTCCTGAGTAGCTGGGATTACAAGCACATGTCACCACCCGGCTAATTTTTGTATTTTTAGTAGAGACAGGGTTTTGCCATGTCCGCCAGGCTGGTCTCGAACTCCTGACCTTAGGTGATCCACCAACTTTGGCCTCCCAAAGTGCTGGGATTACAGGCATGAGCCACTGCACCTGGCTGTTTCCACCATTTATTGATGAGGGGACCTTGGAAATTTTACTTCACCTCTTTGATCCTTAGATCTTTTATCTGTAAAGATGAACACTAGTATCTGCCTACAGATGAGCTATACAGATTAAATGGGATCAATGTATTTAAACACCACGAGGTAAGTGCTCAATAAATGGTAGCTGTTGTTATTGCTATTACACTGGCGTTTATAGCAGTTCCATCAATGCTATCACCAGTTTTGTCAGCCTCATCCATATGCTTGGAACAACAAAGAAGATATTTTTGGAGTACAGGATGAGAAAGTGGGAAAAATACGGAGAAGGATGCATCATGGGTACGGGGAAAGTTAGGAGGAAATGGTCTTTCTGAAGTGAAGGGGTGTGGAGAGTGGAAAACTGGGACCAAGAAGTCAGGAGGAGCCAGAGAGTGAATGCCTCTGAAAGCTGGATTAAGACCTTTGATCTTAGGTCTGAAAGCATCAGCCTCTGTGACTGGTTTTAGTGCTGGCCAGAATGACTGGAGCCCACTCTGGTGACCCAGACCCTGGTGCCAGGTCCTCACAGCAGCACAGCTTCTGAGCAAATAGGGCAGTGGGCGGGGCCCACGGTAGAGAGGGGTCCCAGTTGGGTCTCTTCACCTTGCCAAGGGCTCTCATGGTCAGCCCCAGGGGTCACTGGCTCCCTGTGGCCATAGCACTAGCCGGACTCACTTGGGCATCAGGCCCTCAGTCACGGCCTAATACCCTGACTATGTTTTTGTTTTGAAATCATTTTCTTTTAAGTAATAAGTGATTATTAGTATGGAAAATCCAGAAAATTCTCCAAATGGCAAAAAAGAAAATAAAAACAGCAATTTCATGTTTTAGTTCTAACCACTGACTTTTTGCATCTACACAGTTTTAAAAAATAGTTTTGTAATACACTTTTTTCGTTATGATAGAGTGTAAACATTTTCTCAAGCCTTAAATATTCCTGTATAATCACACTATAATCGATCACATAGGCAAAATGAGTTAATATATGTATAGCTCTTAAATCAATGAGTGGCATATGGTAAGCACTCAGTATATATCTTAGCAATTATTATACTAGGGATATGTATTTAAACCACATGTATAATTAATCAGCCCTTTATTATTAGACTTGAGGATGGTTTTCACTTTTTCATTGATATAGTAATGCTCCAGTGTGCATCTGTGTGAACAAATGTGTACTCACGTCTCTGACGACTTCCTTAGGATGTATTCCTAGTACAATGGCTGGGTCACAGAATATGCAATTTCTTTGATTATCAATACAGGTTCCTAAGTACCGTTACTATTTATATGTGCTCTCAGATATTAAAAAAAATTTTTTTTTCTCTCCTGATGAGGCTGGGTTTGGAATTGGTTTCCCTCCTGAGAGAGAGGAGTTCTGCAGCTGAAAAAAAAAAAACAAAACCATGACTCCTCCATTTTATGACAGCAGCTGCAAGGTATGACCCCAGAGGCTTAAAGAAAAGCTCAGAACAGCTCTGCTATGTAACCGGTTATGAGGTTTTGGGTAAGGTAACTGACTTTTCTGCATCTCAATTTCTTGACCTGTAGAATGGTTTTAACAACACCTGCATCCCTTAAAGTTGATGAGAGGATTAAATGAGAATTCTAAATTTCTTCCAGCGGTGTTCAGCACATAGGGTTCCTACATGACAGTACTCATTAGTAGACACAGTAGCTGTAAATCACAGTACAGTTGCACAACAGCAATAGCTGTACCAGCCAGAATTGAAAAGCCCAGCCACAACGCTTACCACCACCTCCTTTAACGGCTCTAGCCAAATGCAGACAATACCGGGGTGCTTTGGGCTGGCCCTTCCCCTTAACCTCAGCAATCTGGACAAGAATACTAGTCTTCGTCTTTCCCCCACCTCTTCCGCCGGTCACAGTGGGAGACACCCAAAACCTCACAAGTTTACCCCTCCCCTCTAGCCATGGAAGTGACAGAGACCCAAGCCTGGGCAGGCTGAGGCCTACCTCACCCTTGGGAAGCCGGGAAGCGGTCCTGATCTGCCGGCAGTGGGCCTGATCTGCCAAAAGTGAGCCTAATCCATGAGAAGCCAGCACCATACTGTATTCCGGAAATGAGGTGATTCTCCAGAAAGAGGCCTGACCTAGCGGAAGCGGGCGTAACCCATGGGAAGTAAGCTTGACCCTGTCGGAAGTTGACTTGGCCAGCCAGAAGTGAGGATGAGGCTTAGCAGGCAAGGCTGGGATGAGAGGGCCTAATCCTTCTCAGGGGCCTCCTGCTTTCTGCCAGATGCAGTGCAGTTTCTTACCTTTCTTTTTTGAAAATAGATTTTTTTTTTTTTTCTTGAGACGGACTTTCACTCTTGTTGCCCAGGCTGGAGTACAGTGGCACGATCTTGGCTTGCTGCAACATCTGCCTCCCGGGTTCAAGTGATTCTCCTCCCTCAGCCTCTTGAGTAGCTGGGATTACAGGTGTGTACCACCTTGCCTGGCTAACTTTTGTATTTTTAGTAGAGACAGGGTTTTGCCGTGTTGGCCAGGCTGGTCTCGAACTCCTGACCTCAGGTGATCTGCCCACCCCGGCCTCCCAAAGTGCTGGGATTACAGGCGTGAGCCACGGCACCGGGCCAAAACCAGTTACTTTTAATAGTAATGTTATTCATGTTAGCATATAATGGGTTTGTTGTTATTTTTATGATAAATGAATTAATGCATTTCTTTTTTTTTTTTTTTTGAGACGGAGTCTCGCTCTGTCCCCCAGGCTGGAGTGCGGTGGCGCGATCTCGGCTCACTGCAAGCTCCGCCTCCCGGGTTCACCGCTTCACGCCATTCTCCTGCCTCAGCCTCCTGAGTAGCTGGGACTACAGGCGCCCGCCACCGCGCCCGGCTAGTTTTTTGTATTTTTAGTAGAGACGGGGTTTCACCGTGGTCTCGATCTCCTGACCTGGTGATCCGCCCACCTCCGCCTCCCAAAGTGCTGGGATTACAGGCGTGAGCCACCGCGCCCAGCCTAATGCATTTCTTTAAATTCTCAATTCTAATTTATAGTATGGTAAATACAGATAGATTTAACCCACCTAAGTAAAATTTATTTGGGGTCTTCTGATTTATTCGAGTATCAATGGATACTGAGACCAAAAGTTATGTGCTGTTCTAATACTTAAGGCATGTGCCTCAACTTATTTGTTCTCAGGTTGTGGTTACATTTCTTGCCTTTGTTTATGATGTTCTAATGTTAACAGAGAAGTTTTAAAATTTTTTGTAGCCAAATTTATCAATATTTTCCTTTATGGTTTCTAGCTTTCCTGTCATGCTGGAAAGTCCTCTCCCTCTTGGAGGTTATAAAAATATTCACCCATATTTTCTCTGAAACTTAAATGGTTTTATTCCTTATATTAAAATATTCTTTCCTTTGGGAATTTACTCTGATCTGATGTTGGAAGGGAGATAGGGTTCTGGCCATATTTCCAAAAAATGGCCTTGGGAATCCAAAGACAACCAGGTGTGAATACAAACTGCGTGACATTAGGCGAGTGGTTAATATTCTCTGTGTCCTCGATTCCTCTTCTGTAAAATGGGAGTAACCATGGAATGTATTTCATAATTGTGCAGTAAGAAGTCAGTAAGACTGTAAAGCTAAAACAGTGACCGGGACATAGTAAACCCTTAGTCTGGGCTGCTATTTCTGTGTCGTTCTTCCTAGCTAGCCTGTCTTTCCAATGCCACTTCTAGAAGAATCATCTTTCCCCAGCTGTGAAATGCCCCCTGTTAATGGAAGACACATACCATCTGCCAGGCTCCCAGGGGCATTGTTGGTTTCTGGGCTCACCCTTCCGTCCGTCTGTTTCAGGACCAGTTCCTCCTCCATGTCCCTAGGATTCGCTCACTCTTGGCCTGGGAAGTCTCACCACCCTCTTACTGCTCAGAGCCTTCTCACCTCCAGAACCAGCTGGCTCTTCCACTCTCATTCCCTTCAGCTCCTGTATGTAGCTACAGCCAGACCCATCCGCCTTCTTCTGGCCTATCTTCCTAATTTTCCTCTGAATGTACCAAGAAGAGTGAGACCTTTGGTTATCCCTAATTTTCAGATTTAAAAAACAGAGAATTAGAGAGGGTAGCTTTAGGGTAGGACAGACTATGTTCTTTTCTCAGCTGTGCCATAGACAGGTCAATTCGCTTACCTTCTCAGAGCCCCAGTTCCCATCTGTAAAACAGGGACAAGAATGCCTGCTTTTGGGGGTTGTTAGGAAGAGCCCGTGGGGATGCACACACCCCTAGCATAGTACTTAACACATGGAAACCAGCTTCCAAGTGACAAGGCCTGCCTGTCAGAACTTCTGATTCCAGATCCAGGACAGGCTGACCCTACTCTCTGCCTTCCTAAACCTGGCTGGCTAGGAAGATTGCACTATGTCACAGGGTGGTCTTCAGATCTCACCAAAATCTCATCTAGGCCCTTCTCTGGGAATTGCACCTTCTTCAGGATGCTCATTCCAGCCAGTAATGTGCTCCAACTGAATGCCAACTGCAGCCCAGCTAATTGCTACTGCTAAATATATAAATGAGCCCTGTACCGTGCAAGCAGCATGTCTTCATCACCATGGTGACCAGGCGGCTTCTGTCTCCAAACACATTCCTCTGCAGCATATGTCTAGAGACAGAAGGAACCAACAGAACTGTGCATCTGGCAAAGGAGGGTGCCCCCACCCCCGAGTCCCTGGCTGTTAGAATCCAGTGGCCTGGCTCTGCCCTCTGGGAAGTCCGTTCTTTGGAAACCCTCCTGTCAACACCAAATTCACAAATTTCCATCACCTAAAATGGATTCAGGAAAGAAACGCCCAAGAGCAGGAGACTACACAGGTAACAGCTGCAAAGCTGGGGTAAATCACAGAAGCAGGATTCACTGGGATCATTCAGAAAGTGATAGAACAAATCCTAGAAGCACCCACAGGAATCTTCTTCTAGAAGATTCTCTTTAAGGATGAAGCTAAAAAATGTAGATGCCTCAAGAGAGCCTCTTGCTTCTAAGGTAATTGTAAGATAAGCATTTCTCAGGGTCCTTTTGGAGCAAGGGACAGACAGAAAGCAGTGTATGGGGGCTGCAGCTGGCAGGGGCCAGCCCACATGTGATGACTGTGGTTCTCTCTCCTGGGACTCTTTCCCATGGCCTTGTCTGCCATCGTCAGCCAAGGCAACCTTGCCTGGTCCCCGATTTTCATTTAAGTGCCTTTAGGCTGCCTCCCATGGAGTTCAGTGGCACCGTGCTGGTGCCTCACAGAGCTTAGTTATTGAATACTAACCTGGCTCCTGCCGGCCCTTCTCCTGCACCATGCAGTGCAGCTCTCAGTTCACAGTGAAGATCCCTTACCTCACACGCTGCTGTGTGGAGCTGGCTTCAGTTTCCACATTGATGATTAGGAAGCCCCCAGCTCATGGATTGAAGCCTTTTTCCCCAAGCTGCCTGCTCAGGTTCCACAACTCACAGAACCAGAGGATTTGATGGCCCTGCTTCAACTCTTCCAAGGGTGCTGGGGGCTGCCTGGGGTGGTGAAGGAAGCAAATCAATAGGGCGTCCCCTATGCAACTCAAGTAGAGGTCTCAATTTTATCTGTTTTACAGATTTTAAAAAATCCATATAAGATTTCGTTGGAGAAAGAGTTCAGAGGCTGAAAATATGGGGAAAATCAGTGCTTTGGGCAAGTGATCCTTTTTATTATTTATTTATTAAAAATTTTTTTTTTGGGGGGACAGAGTCTGGCTCTGTCACCCAGGCTGGAGTGCAGTGGCGTGATCTCGGCTCACTGCAACTTCCACCTCCCAGGTTCAATCGATTCTTCTGCCTCAGCCTCCCAAGTAGCTGGGATTACAGGTGCCCACCATCACGCCCAGCTAATTTTTTGTATTTTTAGTAGAGACGGGGTTTCACTATGCTGGCCAGGCTAGTCTCGAACTCCTGACCTCAAGTAATCCACCCACCTCGGCCTCCCAAAGAGCTGGGATTATAGGCATGAGCCACCGTCCCTGGCCATGATCTTTTTTAAAAACAGCTATATTGAGGTATAATTTACATACAATATAAGACATCCTTTTTAGTGAACAGTTCTGAGTTCTGAGAATCACACAGTCATGTAACTGCCACTAGCATGAAGAGGTAAAACATTTCTATCACTCCAAAAATTCCACCTGTCCCTTCGTGGCCAACTACAAGTCAGCCCACCCCCAGCTCCTGGAAGATGGAGGTCTGTTTTCTGTTCTTATAGTTTTCCCTTTTCCAGAGTGTCATACAAGTGAAGTGATAACATAGGCTGCCTTTTTATTTTGAAATAACTATAGATTCACACGCAATTGTAAGAAATGATTCTGAGAGATCCCCTATACCTTTTATTCAGTTTTATCAGTAGTAGCATGTTACCAAACTACAGGATAATATCACAACCAGGATATTGACATTGATACAGTCAAGATATAGAGGATTTCCATCATCACAGAGATCCCTCCATTGACCTTTTTTTTTTTTTGTCAGCCTCTGCCTCCCAGGTTCAAGCGATTCTCCTGCCTCAGCCACCCAAGTAGCTGCGATTACAGGCACCCACTACCAAGTCTGGCTAATTTTTGTATTTTAGTAGAGATGGGGTTTCACCATATTGGCCAGGCTGGTCTCGAACTTCTGAACTCAAGTGATCCCCCCGTCTCGGCCTCTCAAAGTGCTGGGATTACACCCATGAGCCACCGTGCCCGGCCACTGTTGACTTTTTATGACTGCATGTACGTCCTTTTCACTCCTACTCCCTTCTTAGCCTCTGGCAAACACTACTTGTTTCTCCATTTCTATAATTTTATCATTTCAAGAATGTTTTGTAAGTGGAATCATACAGTATGGAACCTTTCAGGACTGGCTTTTTCTCACTCAGCATAATTCTCTGGAGAGTCATCCGGGTTGCTGAGTGTGTGAATATTCAGTCCCTTTTTATTGCTGAGTGGCATCCCATGGTAGGAGGGAGCACAATTTGTGTAATCATTCACCCACAGAAAGACATCTGAGTTGTTTCCAGTCTGGGGCTCCTATGAATAAAGCTGCTATAAACATTTGTATACAGTCTTCTGTATAGACCAAAGTCTTCATTTCTCTGGGATAAATGCCTAGAACAGTTGCTGGTCATATGGTAGTTGCATGTTTAGTTTTTAAAGAAACTGTCAAACTGTTTTCCAGAATGGTTGTAGTGTTTTACATTCCCACGAGCAACGCATGAGGGATCCAGTCTCTCTGCACCCTGGAAAGCATTTGGTGTTGTCACTGTGCTTTATTTTAGCCATGCATGGTGGTCTCTCATTGTGGCTATAATTTGCATTTCCCTAGTGACTTATGTTGCTACCCATCTTTCTTTGTGCTATCTGTGTATGTTCTTTGGTGAAATGTCTCTTGACATCTTTTGTCCATGTTCTACCTGGATTGTTTTCTTTTTTACTGTTGAGCTTTGAGAGTTTAAAAATAGGCCAGGCGCAGTGGCTCATGCCTGTAATCCCAGCCACTTTGGGGGGCTATATAGTTTGGCTCAGTGTCCCCACCCAAATCTCATCCTGAATGGTACTCCCATAATTCCCACGCATTGTGGGAGGGACCTGGCGGGAGATGACTGAATTGGGGGTTTCCCCCATACGGTTCTCATCTTAGTCAATAAGTCTCACAAGATCTAATGGTTTTATAACGAGTTTCTGCTTTCACTTCTCTCTCTTCTCTTGTCTGCCACCATGTGAGGCGTGCCTTTCACCTTCCTCCATGATTATGAGGCCTCCCCAGCCATGTGGAACTGTGAGTCCATTCAACTTCTTTCTTTTGTGAATTTCCCAGTCTCGGGTATGTCTTTATCAGCAGGATGAAAATGGACTAATACAGGAGCCAAGGCAGGAGGGTTGCTTAAATTCAACAGTTCAAGACCAGCTTGGGCAACAAAGTGAGAACCACTTCTCTACAGAAAAATATTTTTAATAGCCAGGTTAGTTTTATATGTATTTTTTTGTCACATATGTGATTTGCAACTATTTTCTGTCACTCTGGCAGCCTGTCTTTTCATTCTCTTAACAGGATCTTTGTAGAGCAAAAGTTTTTCATTTTTTATCTCTCACTGAAGTATTTCTATCAGGGCTTCTTTAAAATCTTTGTCTAATGATCCTAGCATCTCAGTCATCTTAATGTTCACTTCTATTGATTGTCTTTTTCCTCCAAATTTGACATTTTCCTGGTTCTTCAATAGGCCAAGTGATTTTTGTAATCGAAAATGAGACATTTTCATATTATGTAATGAGACTCTGGCTCAGATTTCAACCTCCTGTTGTCACTGGCTGTTTGTGGCACTGCTCCTGCAGGGGAGGTGGAAGGCACCACCTAATTACCACCAGGTGGAGGTCACAGCTCAGGCTCCCCACTAAGCCTCTGCTGACACCCAAGTGAGGAGCTTCCTTGTTATGGGGCAGGGTGGGAGTTCTGACTCCCTTGTCTCCGAGGTGGGGGTGGCCTCATTACTGCCAGGAGACAGTGAAAGTTCTGACTCTCCTTTTGGCCTCCTCTGACACTGCCCCAGTGAGGAGAGAAAGGGGCACCCTATTACTGCCAGGAGGGGACAGAAGGCCAGTCTCCCTGTAGGGTTTCCTCTGACACTGGAGAACTGGGGTTTCATTTCCAACTGATGGGGATGGAAGTGCAGGCTCCTCACTTGGTTTTTTTGACACCACATCTGGGCAGGTGTTAAGAGTCTCCTTACAGTCTGGCTGCCAGCTCCCCCTTTGGTCTTTGCTGGAGTAGAGCAGTAGTTGTCTAAAAGTTTTCTGTCTTGCTAGGTTGCCCCTTCCCTGGTGCTTTGGCTTCGAAAGGACGGGCCTTTTTTGGGGCTCGTCTTGTCTATGACGGTTGGTGTTTCCAGAAGGCCACCTCTTCAGCTCCAAATCTGGAATATACAGGGACAAAAAGAAAACCCAGTGTCATCACTTAGGTCCCAATATGTCTAGACAGTCTGTCACTTTCTCTCTGTCTTTCAGAATCTTTTGTTTATTTTACACATACATATGTAAAATATAGATTTACATATATATAAATCTTGTGTTTATTATACACATACATGCACACATATGTATATAATGTCTAGGGCATTTATTTGTACTTAGTGAAAAGAATAGAGAAAAGTCTATCTACTCCACCTTCTCAGAAACAGAAGTCGCAGTATATGGCCTTTTGAGTCTGACTTCTATCACTCAGCAGAATACACTGAAGATTCAGAATTCGATGAGTTTTGACAAAGGTATGCAGTTGCATAACCTCTATCACAAACACGATATAAAACATTTCTATCATCCCAAAA
The DNA here is from genome assembly GCF_000951035.1 of Colobus angolensis palliatus. NCBI lineage: Eukaryota > Metazoa > Chordata > Mammalia > Primates > Cercopithecidae > Colobus > Colobus angolensis. The sequence goes on along the minus strand of NW_012116289.1, from coordinate 3,590,640 downwards.
CATTCCCTTGGGAACATGTGATTTTGTTTTAAATGAAAATTGGGGCTGAGCACAGTGGCTCACACCTGTAATACTATCCCTGTGGGAGATAGAGATGGGCAGATCATCTGAGCTCAGGAGTTCAAGGCCAGCCTGGGCAACATGGCAAAATCCCATCTCTACCAAAAATGCAAAAAATTAGTCAGGCGTGGTGGTGCATGCTGGTAGTCCCAGCTACTTTGGAGATTGAAGTGGGAGGATGGCTTGGGCCCAGGAAGTGAAGGTTGCAGTGAGCCAAGATCATGCCACTGCATTCCAGCCTGGGTAATGGAGTGAGACCCCATCTCCAAAAAAAAAAAAAGAAAGAAAGAAAGAAAGAAAAACAAAAAATAAATAAATAAACAAGAAGGGGAAAAAAGAAAACAAAATCAGAGTGTGCTCCCTGTGGGTTCAGCTTCCAAGATGACCCCAAATGGTCCCACACCTTGCTATGCTCACTCTTACGGGACACTCTCCCGTTAGTGTGGACTGGACTTCATGATACCTTCTGACCAATAAAATACGGCAGAAAGGATGGTTTGTTGCTTCTAAGATTAGGTTATAAAAGGCTTCAGCTTCCCTTGTGGGTCTCCTCTCCCCTGGATCACTCGCTCTGGGAGAAGCCAGCTGCTACTTCATGAGCATATTCAGGCAGCCTAACAGAGAGGCCCATGCCAGGAGGAACTGAAGACTTGAGGCAATAACCAAGTGCAGGAGCCCTCTCAGAAGCAGATCCTCCCTAGTAGAGACATCCGAGATGGCAGCCCCTGCCCACGGCTTGACTGCAACCTCATGAGAGACTCTGAGTTAGACCCAGTCGGCTGAGGCACTCTGGACTTAGCACCCTCAGAAACTGTGAGATAATACAGTTTTGTTGTATGAAGCTGATAAATTTTGGGGTAACTTGGATAACTGATACACACTCGAATCCTCACCTCGCGCAGGTCTGATCTTTGCCCTCCAGCCGCATCCTGCCTCTCTGTCTTTCTCTTTCCACACTGTAGCCATTTTGGTCTTTTGGGTTCCTCTCCCTCAAGAACTCCATGCCTAGAATGTTCTAATACCCCCTAACTCCCCAGCCATCCTTACCCTCCGTGAGTCCTACCTGTCCTCCTGATCAGCTCTGGGATGTTGATTCTCCAAGGAAGGCCCTTCCTGGTTGGGCAGGTTGTCCAGTTATACCCTTCACTTAGGGATTTTCCTTGTCTTCCATTTGAAACACTTATTGTAATTGCAATGTAATACATAACTGAGTGATTCCTCATTTAACACGTCTCCCTTATTCCAGTGGACCCTCCCTGAGGGCCAGGACTGTCTGTCTTGTTCACAGCTGTATCCTATGTGCCTGGCACAAGGCCCAGCCCCTTGTGTGTGATGAATGGATGGAGGGATACAGAGATTTTCTTCTCAAGAAAGAATGTATGAGTGTAGCTTTGGGGACAGAGCATTTCTTGTAGATCTCCAAAAAATCTTTCCATTTCTGAATAGATAGTGTGTGAGCTCTTAACTAAAACAAAAAACAAATGTGTGTGTGTGTGTGTGTGTTAAAAACAAAAAAAACAAAACACTGCAGGCAGAGAAGGTGACCCTTCATTCTGGTTGTCCTCAATACAGAGTGACCCCAGAAGCTTTTACAAATTCCTGCTCTTGGGCTTCTCCTGTGTTAATTGCATCAGAATCTTGTGGGTAGAAGTGGGCATCAGGGTTTTTACAGGTGAGGGTTGAGAGCCCTGACAGGACGTCTAGGTGAGACCCTGAGGACGGTCACCTGCTTGAGCAAAGCTGCCGGAATTGAGTGTTCTCCAAGGGCCAATAAGGAGGCCCTGATCTCAGACCTGGGGGTCACATTTGTGATCATGCCCCTGGTAGTGGGCTCTACTGGAGGGTATTGAGAACAGCTGTAGGGCTAGAGTCCTTGCAAAGGAGAGGGCAGTCAGGATTTGGAGGAATGGGGGCAGGGGCCCTCCTACAAGTGGGCCTTGGCGGGGTGGGGTATTCCTTTCCAGAAGGACTGGGGAAGTTCTGGTAAGAACCACCCTCAGTCCTGGGCAATTGTAGCCCTGCCCTGTGCTCTACACTTTAGGGGACCCTGCTCTGGTCCTCTCCAGGTACCCCTCTCCCAGGAGTCCTTGGGACTTAGGGGATCTACTTATCAGAGCTTGTGCACCCCTTTCAAGACCACGCACTAGGTCCTGAGATTCTGGAATACCCGTCCCAACGCCCTGAGCCCACTCCCAGCTCTGTGAGAACCTCCTTCCAGGCTCCATCTACTCCAAAGAAGACTGTGAGGCAAGTCATGCACACTAGGCCTGAGGGTGGACAGCAAGGTGCTATCTGCAAGCTGGTGTGGAGGGATTGGGCTGACCTGTTCACATACATGCTAATGGACCATTTGTGCTAAGAAATGGTGGCAGGGTGGGGCAGGGAAGGGTGAGAAGGGAATAGACCAGGGGCTGGGGACCTCCAGTCCCCACAGTTACTGAAGGCAGACCTGGCACATGCCCCTAATCTCTTCTCTCCTATTCAGCTCATCCCTTGAATGCATTAACCTTGTTCTCGAAATCACCCTGATTGTCCCTAAGGCTGCTGTACCTCCTTCTCTTTGCAGACAGTGCCCTGCTCCTAGTCTGCTTCCTGGCCCCCAGCCTAGCCTCCAGGCTCAGTTCTCCTAGGTCAAGTGTCCCTGGCCTTGCTAGGTGGAGTCCTTCCCTCCCTCCTCAGTTCCCCCAAGACTGTGGCTTGTCTGTTGCCTCTGGTCTGAGGCCAGTGACTCTAACCCACATAATATGGGCAGAAAGCTTCGTCCCCTCCATAGATGGCACCTTCCTTCCTTCTCCTGGGTCCCCAGCCCTGGTCACTGCATCTGGCACAGGAACACCATTTATGGACTGGCTCATGAACTGGACTCAATCATTTTGGTAATTCCGCGAGGAAAGCTTTGGAGGCCTCCTTTGATACTGACTCCCAAATTCTGGTTTCTTTAGGCAATACAGCGCTTCTTTTGAAGGGTCCGTATCTTCAGCTGAAGTAAGGGCTTCGTGGGATATTGATCTACACCAGCGTGTCCAGCCTCTGAGCTGTCTTAATGCTTGTTGAGCCCGTCCAGCTCCCTTGCTTTCCTCACCAACTACGTGGCTGGGTGGGCAGCAGGCATGTGCACTCGCGTGTCCGCGCTGCCTGCAGCCCAGAAGTGTTCTGGGGAGCTTAGCTGCCTGTGGAGGAGGAGACACTGTGCCTGATTTGCCCGGGACAAGCTGCATGTATGTCTGCTGTTCCGACGTCATTGTTAGTAGGGCCCTTTCCACACTCAAAAGCACCTCATCCCTCAATAAGACAAATGACGGGCCCTCAAGCAGTAGAACCTCGTGTCTCGCTGTCGAGCTCATCAGCCTCAACATTTGCAGTTTTTCTTGAGTTCTGGGAATTCTCAGATTCTCAGATTGATTGTATTTTTAGGAAAGGTTGGCAGACAGCCGGGTGATTTTCTTGGCCCCATTATACATTCTAATGGGTTCTCTTTAAAATTGAAGGAAGTGGATTTTAAATATTTAGTCAAATTTACTGGCTCTTAGATCAAATTTACTGGCTCTTAGATTATGTTTTCAAAGAACATTGATGAAGCAGGCCCGGAGGAGTCGTTCTGTGATTTAACGCTGACCACTGTTTCCCAAGTCACAGGACTGACAGAAGAAACTTTTTCAGCAAGTGCTTGTACACCTTTGCTAGTGGCTGGTCCTCTCATCTGCTAGCAGATAAACACACAAATGCTAAGTGAATACAAATTTTTAAAGTTCAAGAAAGTACAACCTAAGTATAACTAATGAGGTAAGAATTCTTGCATACTTGGAACATGACTGTTTTTGCATTTGGTAAAATTATTCAGAGTTTGTATGATGGAATTTAATATATCAACATGTCATGGAGTTTCAGTATTCAGTTAATATCTAACACTTGCTGAGTCCTCATATGTACCAGGCGCGAAGTGAGAAATGGGCATTGTCTATTTCATCCTTGCAACAACCCCATGAAATAAGTACACTATGGCTACTCCATTATAGAGAAGAGGAAACTCGGGTTTCAAATGGTAGAAAACTTGCTCCAGGTCTCACGACTTCTGGGTGCCGTGCCACCCACACTCATTTGAAATCCTCTTTGAAAGTCTTAAATAGTCACTATCCTCTTAAATGCTTCTATCATTTGGTTTTTGCCCGTAGGCTGATTCCATAGCAATCAGAGACAGCTCCTGAAGGCACAATGATGATCTGAATTTTCCTTTTGACTCTGAAAAGCCTACATTTGCCGTAGTTTTTTTTTTCATTTTGAGGCACAAGGCTGGTGCATCTGTGGAAACTGAGGCCACATTATACTAAACGTCACACTGCTGGATTGCGTGGGGCCCTTGCCATGCCAGGGGTTCTGCAGGCTGCCCCTCAGCTGGATCTCCACCCAAACCCCACTTAGGTCAGCACTACCCATTTCTTAGCTTGCCTGAAGAGGGCGCTTTGGGATTGGTGTCATCTAGCACGTAGTAGGTGCTCAGCAGATGTTGGTTTTAAGCATGAATATGTTAAGTGAAGGAGCAGTGACTCAAACTCACTTTCACTAGGACTATGAGAGGGAATCGAGCCAAAACCGCTGCATTTGAGCCGATCCCCTTGCTGTGAGTTTCTGAGTGACTGCCAGGAAATGGAATCCCTGTGTTCTCTGGCTGACTTATCATAGGAGATAAGCCTAGCTCTGCTAAGGCTTGCCCTTGGGCCCGTGACCTCTAGAGGTGGGGAGAGAAACCTTACCCAGCTCTGCTCTGCCCTCGGAGCCAGCCCTACACAGGTTGGCTGCTTCTCCACCCACCTCTGAGCCTTTCGCTGCTGTGCGAGGGCAGGCGTGCTTCTCCTTCTTGCCACCTATTCCCCCTGTACTTACCTTCATTATGGGATTGGGCATGTCATTGTCCCCAGTAGACAGGGTGCCATCAGGCAGGACACACCACTATCCTTAACCCTCAGCACTGTGCTGGGAACATAGCGGGGCTCCAAGAGTGATGGATGGGTAGAGAGGCCCCCCTGACGCACCTCAGCGTTGCCTGGCCTGGCCACACTGTCCTGCCCTGGCCATAAGTGACAGCCAGGGACTGCTCTGCCTGCTTTGCCCCTGCACACTGCCCACCTCCCATTTGTCCCATTCACACCAAGCAGCCAGACCACGTTTCTGCTGTTCCCATTTCAGGGCCTGGCACCAGGCCACCTGAGCCTGGAAAACCTTCCCTGCCTCCTGGCTGCGCATCCTCCTGGCCGTCCAAGGACACAGAGAGAGGTGCTTTTCTCTCTGTGAGATGCTTTTCTTGCTCACGCACGGAGCGTACTTCTGCCAAAAGTTCTCAAGGCCTTTTTGTCCCACTGTGGTTCACAGCCTGAATGCACTTTGCATTGCAATGCTTGGCTTTCCTGGAAAGCTCTCCATTTCTCTCCAGCGTGCATCTCATTGCCTTTTCATCGCCAGCTTGGACTACAAGGGGTGTGGTCTGCTGGCCCTGGGAGGACTTTTCTGAATCCAGACCAGAGTACGTTGCTTTTTCTCTTTATGATTTTTAAAATAGTTTATGTTTAAAAATAATTATTAATATATGTATATGAAAGGAAATTTAAAAATACAGGAAACAAAAAGAACATCTACTGTTGCCTTGTACTAACACTAGCATTTTACTATTGGATATGACTAGTTTCAAAAAAAATGTCTGTTTTGAAGCAGAAAATCAAATACCACTTGTTCCTACTCATAAGTGAGAGCTAAACAATAAGTATACACGCCAACATAAAGATGGAAACGACAGACACCGCGGACCTCAAAAGTCGGGAGACAGATGGAGGTGGGAGGGCAAGGGTTGAAAAGCTACATATAGGGTACTATGCTCACTGTTTGGGTTAGGGGTTCAATAGAAACCCAAATCTCAGCATCACTCAATATATCCATGCAACAAACCTGCACATGTACCCCAAATCTAAAATCTTAAAAATTTAGTTTTAAAAAGTCATCACAATGAAAAATAAAATGTTCTATTTATTGATTATTAGGGAAAAAACTCTAAATAGCATTACACCAGATTGAATATTTGCTTAACTGTAGACTCATTTTTAGCATTCCCTCCATTTAAACATTTAAAAAATTTTGTCATAATTTTAGGTTTACAAAATGTTGTAAAGACAGTACAGAGAGTACTTTACTCAGCTTCTTGTAATGTTAACATCTTACAAAACCATGGCTACATTTGTCAAAATGAAGAAGTTCACACTGGTACAATACTATTAACTAAACTACAGATTTTATTTGGATTTCACCAGTTTGTCCATGAATGTCCTTTTTCAATCCTGGATCACATCCAGGACTCCACAGAGCATTCATCCCGTCTCCTCAGTCCCCTCCTCTCTGTGTATTTGTCAGTCTTTTCTTCTTCTTCGGGATCACGGCATTTTTACGGAGCACCGAGCAGGGTTTCAGTAGGGTATTCCTCAGTTGGAGTTTGTCTGATGTTTTCCTCATAATGGCGTTTGTGTTAGGGATTTTGGGGGAGAACCTCACAGGGGTGCCCTTCTTACTGCAGTATGCCAAGGGGTCTTTCTGTCCTTGTTAATGTGTATATTCACATACTTTTAATTAACAAAAATTGAACATCTTTACATATCATTATGTTGCCTTTTATCACGGGGATAGAAAGTAACCCATCAATTATGACACTGTTCTCACCCAGAGAAAACCTGAGAAACCTTCCCAACATAGCCCTGCAGGCAACCCACTTGAGAAAGCTTGCATGTTGAAGCATTTTTCCAGTTCTGTTCTCTTACATCTTTTTTTTTTTTTTTTTTTTTTGGTGTTTGAGACAGGTCTAACTCTGATGCCCAGGATGGAGTGCAATGGCAGGACCACTGCTCACTGCAGCCTCAACTTCTCAACTCCTGGTCTCAAGTAATCCTCCTGACTCAGCCTTCTGAGTAGCTGGGACCAGAGGCGTAACTCACCAAACCCGGATATATTTTTTATTTTTTACAGAGATAGGGTCTCACTATGTTGCCTAGGCTGGTCTTGAACTCCTGGGTTCAAGCAGCCCTCCCACCCTGGTCTCCCAAAGAGTTGGGATTACAGGCGCGAACCACCACTCCTGACCCTCCTACATCATTTTTAAAAGCTGCAAAATAGTTTATTGAATGGTTGTACCCTAACGTGTTTTACTAACCCCCTATTTGGGTATTCACAGTTTCTTTTCCTTTCCTTTCCCTTCCCATTTTTTAAAGGAAGAATTCCTAGTACTATTATTGTGAAATCACAATAAATACATATTTTTAAGGCTTTTGAAGTATATTTTCAAATTGGTCCCAGGAAGTTTTCATGGATTTATATCCCTATTAGCAATGAGAATGCTGTTTTTCTAAGATTTTGTCAAAACTATTACAGTGAACAACGACAAATAGCAAATTTTGTCTTTCAACAGTTAAAAGCAGTTATTTTTTATTTGTTTTGATTTGTACTTCTTCAATTAGTGCAGAAGATGAACCTTCTTTTTTTGGCTTACTGGCTATTTATACAGTCAATACTTTTAAAGCCTATGTGTGCCCTTCGTCCACTGAGAGATGTTAGCAATTTTCTCATTGATTTGTAAAAGCTCTTTGTAAATCAAAACCATATAGCATATGTGTTGCAAATTTTTCCAATCTAAAGTTTGTCCTAAAATTTTGTTAATAGTGTTTTTAGTAATATCAAAGTTTTAAAGTTTTATGTAGTGAGGAGTTAAAATGTTTCCCAAAATAACTAACCAATCATCCCAGCCTTATTTTTTAAACAATATTCTCTTTCTTCACTGAATTAAATGCCACCTTTGTCAGATACTTAGTTCTTCTTTTACTTGGGTTTTTTCCCCCACTGATATCTACGCTGTTCCACAGGGTTATGCATCAAATCCACTCTTCTACTTTCCTGCATCTTTAGCATAGCGTCATGACACTGTTTAATATCATGTAGAATGAGACCCTTCCATTACTCCAGCTTTTAAAAAAATTCTAGCAATTCAAATTATGATTTTACTTTCTGATGAATTTCAGGGTTATTTAGGCAAGTTTTTAAAATCTCACAGGAGTATTAAATGTATGATATATTAATCAGGGGGAAATTGGCTAGCATAACTATATTCAATCTATCCATTCAGTTACATGGTCTTTTAGATTATTCACAGCCTCTAGGTCCTTTTGAGAATCACTTTGCTTTTTTCTGCGTTTTCTATGTCTCCAATTCACTAGTCAAGTTTTAACTACCGAATTGAAGCAATAGTGTGAGGAAGGAAATGCTCCTACAAAATAGTCTTTTAACTATATCAATGTGAGCCGCAGATAAGGAGAGAAATGACCCAATGCTCTTGTCAAAGGAAAGGCCATTTGCATAAACAAAAGCCATTTAAAAGGGTATTGTGATCAAGTGTGGTGAACAGGCTTCTGGGAGCCAGACAGGCTAGGGCTCAGTTCCCAGGCCCCCCGTTCACTGGAGCTGGGATTAACTACTGTGGGCCTCAGCACCACCATTGTGAAATGAAGGAGGCCACTGCAGAATTGAGACCAGAGCTCATGTGTCTGAAGTATCCAGGATAGCACCTGGCATGCTTAAGTGCTCAATAAGTCGTTAAATATGTGTACATTTCAAACACTGAAAAAGATTAATAAAAAATGATCATACACTAGGCCACAAAGAAATTCTTAATTAATTTCAAAGAAATTATTTTGGCAACATTCTCTGACCACAATGAGATAATTCTAGAAGTTAATGATAAAAGTTTGAACAAACAAAAAATCTAAGTGCTTAGAAGTCTTAGAGAAAACAATACATTGCCTAATTTTTTAATTAACACATATACCATATCATTCACCCATTTAAAGTGTATCATTTAATGGTTTTTAGAATACTGATGGAGCTGGGCAACCATCACCGCAATCAGTTTTAGAGCATTTTTATCATCCCAGATGAAATGTGGTACCTGTCAGCAGCCAGTCCCTTCCCTGTCTCCAGCCTTAGGCAACCATAGATGTACTTTCTGTCTCTATGAATTTGACTGTTCTGGACATTTCATACAAATGCAATCAGAAATTATGGTGCTTAGTGTCTGACTTCTTTCACTCAGCATGTCTTCAAGTTTTGCTCATGTTGTAGTATTTATCAGTCTTTCAGTCATTCAGATTGCTGAATTAACATTCTGTTGTTTGGATATGCCACAATTTATTTACCCATTCATGAAATGTTGGACATTTGGGTTGTTTCCACTTTTTGGTTTTTTTGAATAATGTGCTATGAACATTTGTGGACAAGTTTTTTTGTGGACATATGTTTCAGTCCAGTTAAATCGTAACTCTAACTGGGTGAGGTGGTTCACACCTGTAATCCCAGCACTTTGGGAGGCCAAGGCAGGTAGATTGTTTGAGCTCTGGAGTTCTAGACCAGCCTGCGCAATAAAGTGAGACTCTGCCCCGAAAGAAAAATACAAAAATTAGCTGGGCATGGTGGCACCTATAGTCCTAGCTACCCTAGAAATAGCACTCTAGAAAATATTTGCAGATTACATATCTGATATCTGATAAGGCTTTTTCTTTCCATTGCAAGGATAATGGCGAGGTGGGAGGCTTAGATGGGAAGATTGCTTGAGTGTGGGAGGCAGAGGTTGCAGTGAGCTGAGATCATGCCACTGTGCGCCAGCCTAGATGACAGAACCAGGCCCTGAGCTGAGGTCGTGCCACTGTGCTCCAGCCTAGATGACAGAACGAGGCCCTGTGCCCCCTGCAAAACAAAAAAATTGTTAACTCTATGCTTAACCTTTTCCATTAGTAGTTTCTACCAGCAAAATAAATCTCTTTTCCACCACCACCAAAGATTTTTCCACATCTTTACCAACACTTGTTCTTGCTGTCTTTTTAAATTTTAGCCACTCTGGTAGGTGTGACATGGTATCTTATTGTGGTTTAGATTTTCATGTCCCTGATGGCAAATGGTGTGGAGCATAGTTTCATGTGCTTACCGGCCGTATGTTTATCTACCTTGTGGAAATGTCGATTCAGACCCTTTGCTAACTGTTTTAATTGGGTCATTTTTTAAATAAAATTATTAAGTTGTAAGCGTTTATCAGATATGCCTTATCAGAAATGCAGTTTGCAAATATTTTCTCCCATTTTATGGGTTGTCTTTTTACTTTCTTATGGTGTCCTGTGAAGGACACATACACATGTGCTCTCTCTCTCTCTCAAAACTTTTGGACCAAAGAGGGAATTAAGCAGCCCCTTGAGGGGTAACAGCACATTTCTGACCACTCTGTATGCTGGTGCCAACCTGGGGTGCCCCAGGTAGGTGCTCCCTGGGGTATCTGCTTTAGGGCTGCTGCAAGGGTGCAGCGCAGGGCTCCTCCAGCTGGGAAACCATGGAAGAGTTGGCAGCTGCTTTGTACATCTTAAGAGACAAAAGAGAGAAAGCTCAGAATCAAGCGCAGACACTGGGTTTGCACTGAAAAGAAATATATCATTTCCTTGAAGAGAAAAATACAAGATGTGAAAAATGGAAGCAAGGAAAGAAGAGATAAGAAGGGAAGAGAGATTAGAACACCCACTGCTGTAGATCATCTCATGTCCCAATTATCCCCAAGTTCTTCCACCTTCTGGCATCAGCAGCTGTTTTAACACCCAAAGCAACTCTCACTCTTTTCCCACATCAATGTGTTAAGTCCAGGGCTGTCCCTACTCTCTCTGAGGAGTTCTGGGGCAGAAGGCGAACTGGGGACTCTAGCCCCACAGTCTGTCCCCAGCCCCTCCGTGGCCATCTTTGGGCACATTCTTGCTCCCTCTCCATGTTTCCGCAGCCCCTGGCTTGCTCCAGAACATTCCTCCAGCCCTCTCTCAAGTGTGCTCTCCAGGCAGGCACACCACAGGCATTACTGAAGGTTTGGAGGTGTTGGAACGGGGTTCAGGAACTTGAGTATTTGACATTGCATCCTCGAGCTCACCTCCCATCCACAGCATGGAGGGTCTCCTGCCACTTCTCCTTCCACCCAGGCCAGCTGCCTTGGTGCTGCCCCCTCTTCCTCCCAAGACCTTTATTCCCGGCCCCCCAAAACCCCAGCTTCCCCAGCCCCCAGGCCACCTACTCACCCCCTCTGCAGCGCAGTTCCTCAGAAAATGGACCTTGCCTTCCTTTGCCCCAGCCTCCTCATTCAAACTGTGTCCTGAGCCTCAGCTTCCACAACTGAAAGGGCAGCTAATATCTTTTTATCAAGCAAAGAAAACCTATCCAGAAATTGCCATCTTTGGTCACACACACACACACACACACACACACACCCAGGCCAAACCTTCAAAGTTGCTGCTTCTTTCACTGTTTAAAGTGGTGTCGATGATAGTTTTGGTCAGAGCCTCAGGCCAGAGCATCTGGGCTTTCTCCTCTGAACAAGTTTCTATCAGTAAAAGTGAAAGAAGAAAGTGTCTGAAATCCCGCTACTCTGGAGGCTGAGGCAGAAGAATCGCTTGAACCCGGGAGGCGGAGGTTGCAGTGAACCGAGATCGTGCCATTGCACTCCAGCCTAGGCGACAGAGCGAGACTCTGTCTCAAAAAAACAAACACACACAAAAAGAAAGTGAATTGGCCACCTTTTCAGAGCAATCCCACGGGTCAGGGCTTTTTCTTTCCATTGCAAGGGAAATGGCAAACTTGGCGAGTGGGGTTGGGGGCAGTGGTCTAGAGACATGATGAATGCCTCAAAAAGAAGTGAACATTGACTCATTCTTCCTTCTGGAGTGCTGTCTGTAAGAGTTTCTAAGGCCATTGGTAGCTGCAGAACCCCTTTTGAAATAAAATCTTATACAAGCCCCAGCATACAAAGACAGGTAAAAGGGGATCGATCTAGGTTGGTTTGGGGGACTTTGAGAAACCTTAGCTGATGGATTTTACAATGTTAAAATGCCCAATGAAGAGAGAAAGGCATGTGAAGTCATCTTCCAAAGCCCATGGTGAAATGTGAGACAAAGTATCCACTATAAAAAATAGCAATCAGGCTGGGTGCAGCATTTCTGTTGGGAGACATTTCTGGAGCCCAAGGTGGGGTGATCACTTGAAGCCAGGAGTTCAAGACCAGCCTAGCCAACATGGTGAAACCCTGTCTCTGCTACAAATACAAAAATTAGCCGGGCATGCTGGTGCATGCCTGTAGTCCCAGCTACTCAGGAGGCTGAGGCAGGATAATGGCTTGGACTTATGAGGTGGAGGTTGCAGTGAGCGGAGATTGTGCCACTACACTCCAGCCGGGGTGACAGAGCAAGTCTCTGTCTCAAAAAAAAAAAGCAATCAGATGGCTCTGACTTCTTTTATTGATTTTCCAGAAAGCTCTCTCTTCAAAGCCTACACATTTTCATCTTTGGGTTCAGTTTTCCTGAGGGTGAAACTAGTGCCTAATTAAGTCTTATTTTTGTGTCTGATTATCTTTAACACCCTTGAAAAGTGTTTGCCAGTTTTCTAGAAAAAATTGATGACTTGCTCCTCCGCTGGTTCTGCTGATTTGCTGTTTTGGAAGAGATGTTTTTTCTTGTTTTTCTTTTCATTGGTGTCAAGGGAGATGGAAACAGTGAGGGCTTTAACCTCTTCTCCTCTTTGCCAGGCTAGGAAGCCCCAGTTGAGGCAGCGGGCACTAGAGCAGCCTGGAAGGGGTTACCTGCCTACAAAGCCCCTAGGAACATGAGATGTTTCCTCCCACATCTTCCTGTCCTGCCCAGGCCTAAGGGGACAAGACTGGCAGAAGGACCACCAGCAATGCTGAGGGACTGTGGCTCAGGCACTGATGTCATTGTCTTGGGTTGCAGGTAAGTGAAACCTACCTCAAATGAGCTTCAGCCACAATGGGCCTTTATTGGAAAGCCATCTCAGAGAGACCCAGGGATACAGGCTTGATTGCCCCCTGTCTCATTTCTCTGTTCTTCTCATTCTCCTTCTCTACAGACAAACTCACTGCTTTGTCCTACATGAGGACAAACCCAGCGGCTTCCTGGCCTCTGGATTTACGTATCTGCTCAAGCTAACCAACCCAACCTGAGACCAATGCATTAGTCACAATTCCAAGCTCCAAGGAGAATGAATCTGACTGTCTTCATCAGGTTACCTACTGGTGAGGAGATCATTGTCATGTAATAGAAAGGCGGCTCCCAGGAGATTATTGAGGGCAGAAAATACACCCCTAAAGTTATCTGTTATCAGATTGAGCATATCCCTCCAAAATTCTGTGCCTTTGTACGGTAGCTCCCTCTGTTGTGACAGCAGTGTGGCTGTGATGATGGGAGTGGCTCAGACAACAAGAAAAGGTTTTAAGTATTTCCCCAGCCATCAGCATTAGACAGTCAGTTCAGTCCACCAGATGAAATATCTGGTATGTGTCAGATATCCTCCAAGGCTCTGAAGAGATGGGTACAACCCAGATACATTTTGGGACCCCATGTAGCTTAGTGTATGTGTGGAGACACATTCAAAAACACACAGTCCCAAAATAATTAAACTTAATGAAAACTAAATCATAATTTTTCTTTTGCATAATTTTTCTTTTTTCGAAGCAATCTCACTCTGTCACCTAGGCTGGAGTGCAGTGGATCAATAGGGGCTCACTGCAGCCTCAACTTCCTGGGCTCAAGCAATCTTCCCACCTCAGCCTCATGAGTAGCTTGGACTACAGGTATGTGCCACCTAATTTTTACATTTTTTTTTTTGTAGAGACGGGGTCTTATTATGTTGCCCAGGCTGTTCTCCAATTACTGGCCTCAAGTGATCCCCCTGCTTCGGCCTCCCGAAGTGCTGGGATCACAGGCAAGAGCCACCATGCCCGGCCATCTTGCATCTTTTAAAGAATATTAATGGAGAACAAATTCATAACCCCTCGAACCTTTCCAACTTCTCTTTTGTCTCTTTTCAGCAGACAGCAGATGCCCCAGAACATCCTACTTGCCCATTTCCCTCCAAACACTTACCAATGCCTGGCCTCCTTGGCTTCCCTACCATCCTCCTCCTCTGCTTTTCCCAGGATCTGTCATCTTTCCGCCCATAGCTTAACTTAACCTCTCTGGCTAAATCTTATTCTCTTTCCTCCTGCAGCTCAGATTCTGTTTCCCTCTACCCAGGTTTCCACAGACATTTTCCATCTTGCCCAGTACATACTAAATTCTTTTTTAGAGGGTAGGAAAGAGGGAAAATCTGAGTAGACAAAGGGAAAATTATGTTGAGCTGGTTGGGAATAGGAGGAGAGAGAGAACACTCACGTGTGAACAAATCATGTGTCCCTCATACAGAGATGAATGAGGCCAAGTACTGGCCCACAACGCACTCCCTGTTTAGTAAAGGAGCCTGACACAAACACAGATCAAAGGCCAGCACACCTCTCCTTGGAGTAGGGGCGTGCATCAGAGAAAGCCACACACCTGTTTGAAGGGTGCGTCAAACAGGATAGGAGTGTTGAGACCAGCAGGAGTGCATCACATGGCTAAAGCACAATGACAGGTAGGGTTATTGTTTCTGACTTACAGATGAGGAAAATGAACTCAAAGGTGATCTACAGCTTCCCCCACTATGGTCCCCCAAGTCGTAAGTGGTGTCAGTAGGACTAGAGCCCTTCTCTGTCTGAATTTAAGGTCAATTTTTTTTTTTTTTTTTTTTGAGACGGAGTTTCATTCTTGTTCAGGCTGGAGTGCAGTGGCACAGTCTTGGCTCACTGCATCCACCTCCCCAGTTCAAGTGATTCTCATGCCTCCGTCTCCTGAGTAGCTGGGACTACAGGCATGCACCACCATGCCTGGCTAAATTCTTTTTGTATTTTTAGTAGAGACAGAGTTTCACCATGTTGGCCAGGCTGGTCTTGAACTCCTGACCTCACGTGATTCGCCTGCCTCAGCCTCCCAAAGTGCTGGGATTACAGGTGTGAGCCACCACACCAAGCCGAGAACCAAACTTTTAGTCACTGCACCATATCCCTGTCCTAACTGAGACCTCCCTTTCTCCAAATTTTACCACTTGTTTGCATGTGGGGTCTCAGACCTCAGAACCCACTGAACCTCTCAATGGTGTGTGGTGAAAAATGACTGGACAGTTGGGCGCAGTGGCTCACCCCTCTAATTCCAGCTACTCGAGAAGCCAAGGTGGGAGGATCGCTGAGCCCGAGGGTTCAAAGCTGCAGTGAGCTATGATGCACAGCTGCACTACAGCTTGGGCAACAGAGCAAGACCCTGTCTTCAAAAAAGAAAGAGAAAAATGACTGGACTCCTCATCCCATTATAATGTTATTTTCCATCTCACAAATACAGAAGCGACAAAATAAGCAAAGGAGTTATCTTTCTTTCCCAAGGAACTAAACTAGGATTGGAAAGAAATTTATGGCGTCTTGCAAAGGAAGCCCTGCTCTCTCCTCACAGGCAGTCGTCGGCACTGTAGCCCGGGTGCTGTTCTGCCCACTGTTTGGAGACTTTCTGCCCTCGTGACTGCCTAGAGAGAGCCCTTCTCTGAGCTGAGCTGCTGAACATTCTGGAAGACATGTGCTCTGATGAGTGGAGAAAGTGGAGTAGGGCACATTGCATTCTAGGTGGAGCTGTCCAAAGGCATCCATCCATTTATACATATATTCATGGTCCCTTTGGGTTCTCAGATTTTTCAGATCAGCTGCTTGGCAGCTTGCACTTGGATGTTGCAGTGGAGCCTCTGTTCAGGCTTCTGCCCCAAAAATAAAATCAGAGCTTCATTCCCTGCCGATGCATTGATTGGGACATCATCCATGTCCCTGAGGCAGGAATGTTATTAGACACTCAATAAATATTTGCTGAGTCTTGAATGAATTTACCTCCTGAAACCTGCTCAGAGACAGTGAATGGACAGAGGGACATGAAAAACACAATGCCCTTCTCTTCTCCCAGGAGATTGATTTGGTTATTATGTTAGAATAGACATGCAAATTAGCATACGCTCACCGCTGAATGGAAATTCATCCCTTAACCTAAATAAAATTGAACAAACTCCATAACTTTTCTTGCTATCCTTGGATTAGGTTTCTGGGATTTTAAAATAATGCACCTATAAAATTGAAAGCCAGAAAAACTCCAAAGTGATCTAAGATGCATTTGAACTAGGAGAAGATACAACCTGACCCTCAAGGGCTGCGAGTGAGGATCGTAAAGCCAGGCTGGAGATGAGAAATGTGAAACATTCCCATTGAGACTGTCACAAAGTCCCATGGCAGTTCAGAGGAATGAGATCACTTTGGCCAGTGGTAGTAAGTGAAGTATTTGTGCAAAGGGTGGGCATTCATTCATTCTTTTTCTTTCTAGAAATATTTCTGGCCTGAGTGTAGTGGTGCACACCTGTAGTCTCAGCTACTCAGGAGGCTGAGGCAGGAGGATTGCTTGAGCCCGAGAGGTCAAGGCTGCAGTGGGCTGTGGTTGTGACACTGCACTCCAGCCTGGGCCACAAAGCAAAACCCTATCAACAAATGGAAGGAAGGAAGGAAGAAAAGTAGGAAGGAAGGAAGGAAGAAAGAGAGAGAAAAAAAAAAGAAAGGAGAGAGAGAAAGAAAGAAGGAAGGAAGGGAGGAAGAGGGAAGGAGGGA